>NW_027443275.1:0-51411 GCF_048569485.1 Anomaloglossus baeobatrachus | reverse complement strand
GTGTCGGGATTGTCACATCTAATGGATGTGACAGTCCTGGATGGCTGCGGACTGCTTTTTTTAGGCTGGGGGGGCACAATAACCATGGACCGACCCATCCTGAGAATACCAGCTCCAAGCTGTCGGTTAATCATGACTGGGTATCAAAATGGGCGGGGAAAGGACCGCAGAACATTTTTTAAAAAAATTATTTATTTAAATATTTTTTATTTTTAAAAGCTGCATGCGGTTCCTTTAATTTTGATACACAGCCAAGATAACGTGCAAAGTTGGGGACTGCAGCCTGCAGCTGTATGCCTTGTCCTTGTTGGGACGACCCTACGCCATTTTTTTTAATTTATTTTTACACCAATCTAGATGTAGACAGCATGTGCATCTAGATTGAAAGTTATCTTTTAAGGGTGCTTTACATGCTGCGACATCGCTAGCGATCTCGTTAGCGATGTAACACACCAGATCGCACATACGATCTGCTGAGATCGCACATAGGTCGTTTTTGTAGCGCCGGTCACATGTGCGATCTCGGCAGATCGTATGTGATCTGGCGTGTTACATCGCTAACGAGATCGCTAGCGATGTCGCAGCGTGTAAAGCAGCCTTTACAGTACGAGTCCGTCCATCACTAATCCATAGACAAACAAAAAGTGCATAGTGCTCATATTGTTGTGTAAACAGAAATATGATATGTAAAATTAAACATGACATGCCATAAGGCAAGCAAAATCAAGAAATACAAAAAACTAAATTATTGAGTAAATGTATTAAATATTAGTTGTATCCTAACTATAATTAAATTGTTGTACAATGTTGTTCTCCACTTTTCTTAGATAATAATCTTTTTTCTTATTTTCTCATAGGCACTTCATTCAGGGAAAATACCCAATCAAAGTCAACATCTAAGACACTGAGCGGGTCGAGTGAAGTACCTCAAAATTTGCAGACCACCACAGGTATGGTTTTAGCATATACAGATCTCTAAATTATGAATAAAAAAAACAATTAAAAATAATTGTAACACAAACAGTCCCATTCTCACACCACATAAAAATACCCAATTAAAGAAAGCAGCCAAAGCTCTCATTGAGCCCAATAGGAGTCCTTGTGTCCAATCTATAAATCCAGTGACTCAAGTTGCGCAAGGGCCTTAAATAGGTTACCACCTCTAACCTCTGATCTATGGCCTTTATAATTAATTTGCTTGAGTCAGATTTATGGTACAATTGGAAATGTTTTGGTAGGGTTTTTAGGTGTTCCGTCTCATGCAGAGTCTATGTTTTCTCAATGTCCCTGATGTGCTCACGGACTCACACCTTTAACCCCCTAACCCCTGGACGATTTTTCCGTTTTTGTTTTTTGCTCCCCTTTTTCCGAGTCGTAACTTTTTTATTTTTCCCCTCAATCTTGCCATAAGAGGGCTTGTTTTTTGCGGGACGTATTGGTCTTTTAAGTGAAACCATGAGTTTTACCATATATGGTACTGGAAAACAGCAAAAAATTTCCACATGCGGAAAAATTACAAAAAAGTGTGATTGGACAATGGTTTATGGGTTCTTTATTCACCGTGTTCACTTTATGGTAAAACTGATGGGTGGGTGTGATACTTCAGGTTGGTTTGAGTTCGTTGATACCAAACATATTTAGGTTTACTTTTATCTAAGGGGTTAAAAAAAGGTTTGTCCAAAAAATTGGAGCACTTTCAGCGCCATTTTCTGCAACTTGTAGTGTTCTTATTTGTCGGGATATGGGGCTCACTGATGGCTTATTTGTTTGCATTTTTAGCTGAACCATTTTTGCGCAGATGCTACGTTTTGACTCCCTGGTATTGCATTTTGTTCAAAATTTGCGAAGACCAAAAAAACTTAACTTTGCCGGTTGGAATTTTTTTTTCGGCTACACCGTCTACCGATCATATTAATTCATTTTATATTTTGATAGACTGGGCATTTCTGAACTCTGTGATACCAAATGAGTGTATATTTATTATTTTTTTAACCCTTTGATTTTTAGTGGGGCGAATGGGGAGTGATTTAAACTTTTAGTTGTATTTTTTTAATTCTTTACAACTTTTTTTAAACTTTTTTTATTTTAATAGTCCCTCTAGGGGTAAGGATTAGCTGTCTGATCGCTTGTTCATTTCTGCTGATCAGAGCGGCAGAGCTCTGATCAGCTGAAATGCTGCTGTCCTGTTACAACCAGCTGGCTGTAACAGGATGTGAGTCATGATAGCGACATGAGTCATGACATAACCCTGTGCTACCATGGCAACCATCGGCTTCCCGTGATCGCGTCACGGGGACTCCGATGGCGTCGAGGAAAGGAAATTTCCCTGCCATGGCCATTTACATTGCGCTGTCAGTATTTGACAGCACGGTCTAAGGGATTAAAAGGCATGGGTGAATCGTGGATCCACCCTTGCTTGTAAGCTACACATGTCTGCTGTTCAGATCAGCATATACGTGCGGGAATCGGTGCCGGTTTACTGCAGCAGCCGACGGTGATTACACCGCCATTATCTACGATGTACCCAGTACGTCCAATGTCTGTAAGAGGTTAAGTCCCTTGTGGTCATTCCTATGTAGATTTTCTGGCATGGATACTGGGCGTAATAAATCACGCCCTTAGAAGCACAAATATGTTGGTGATTTATTGTGTAAGTTTGTGTTCCTTCCGATTTTTTAATGGGAATCTGTCACCAGATTTGGGGACTACAAGCTGTGTCCAATACCACTGAGTTCTTATATACAGCATTCCAAAATACTGTATATAAGAGCCTAGGCCGCTCTGTAAAACGGAAAAAGTACTTTTATAATACTCACCTAGGGTGGGTCCAGTCCAATGGGTGTCGCAGCTCTCCAGTGCGGTGCCTCCTCTTTCAGGTCTTACTCATCCTCTCTGCTGCGATCTTCGGCCTCCTTCTTCCTAGTCCGGTGTGGATTATGTGTCTACGTCATCCACACGAGCCGACATTGCGGTCCTGCGCAGGTGTATTCATCTGCGCTGCTGAGGGCAGATCAAAGTACTGTAATGTGCAGGCGCGAGGAAAGGTTAACCCCTTCACGATCGGCCGACTTTACACTTTCCGAAATTTGGGGGGGGAGGTTTGCCATTCTTCTGACAGACGCAACTTTTTTTATTTTTCAGTCAATATGGTCATGTGAGGGCTTATTTTTTGCACAATGAGCTGTAATTTTAAATGAAACCATAATTTTACCATGCAGTGTACGTAAAATGGCAAAAAAATTCCAAATGTGGAGAAATTGAAAAAAACAAGTGTGATTGCTCTATTGTTTTTGAGACATTTTATTCACTGTGTTTACTATATGGTAAAACTGATGTGCTGCTGTGATGCCTGAGGTTACTGCAAGTTTGTAGACACCAAACATGAATAGGTTTACTTTTATCTAAGGGGTTAAAAAAATAATCAGAAGTTTGTCCGAAAAAAGTGACGGACGTTTTGCGCCATTTTCTGAGACCCATAGCGTTCTCATTTTTTTAAATCTATGGCTCAGTGATGGCTTTTTTTGTATCTCGAGCTGACGTTTTTAACAGTATCATTTTTGCGCAGATGCTATGTTTTCATTGCCTGTTATTGCATTTTGCTTAAAATTTGTGGCAACCAAAAAGCGTAATTTTGGCATTTGGAATTTTTTTGCTGCTACGCCGTTTATCAATCAGAACAAATGATTTTATATTTTGATAGATCGGGCATTTCTGAAGACAGCGATACCAAATGTGTGAATATATTTTTTTTAACCCTTTATTTTTCAGTGGGGCAAAAGAGGGGTGATTTGAACTTTTAGGTGTTTTCACTTTTTTTTTTACTTTTTCAAAACTTTTTCTTAAATGTTTTTTTAAATTTGACTAGTACCCCTAGGGGGCTATTAGGATCAGCTGTCTGATCAGTCATTTATTTATCCCGATCAGAGCAGCACCATTTAGACTGGGAGAAATTATCATCTCTTGTAACAGCCAGTATTTGGCTTTTTCTTACAGGACCTGAGTCATGTGAGCTACAGGAGTCATCACATGACCCTGTGCTATCATCAGGGGCGGACTGGCCCACCAGGAGGTCGGAAGAACCCCCGGTGGGCCCCTGCTATTGATGGTCACGCCCCCTAGGTCCCGCCCCCCTACCCCCCTGGGCCCCTATGGATATGTGTGAGAGGGCCCCCCCCGCCGGTAATTTCACTAATCATATTGGCACATTGCTGATATGATTAGTGACAATCCCATTTCCTCTGCAGCGGCAAGCAGGGAGAGCGATCTCCCTGCTCTGCCTGCTGTCACTGTCAGTGCCGCGTGGCTCTGACTCATCTGCGCAGCGACACTGCAGGAGGAGGCAGTCTCAGAGGGTTGACTGCTTCCTTCCTGTGCAGGTGCTGGCAGCTGCAGGAGTGCGTGAGTATAGAAGGTGGGGGCCCGGGGGGAGGGGGAGGTGCGGGGGCCCAGGGGGGCAAGCAGGGGCCCCGGGGGGGGTGTGCAGGGGCGTGTGTGGGGGCCGGGGGGGGGGTGCGGGGGCCCCGGGGAGCGAGGAGGGGCCCCGGGGGTATGTGCGGGGGGGCTCTTCTTCTTACCAGTCACCTGCCTGTATCTATCAGTGTGTGCATGCCGGGCACACTAGCAGGAGGCAGCGCGCTGTGCTGTTCCGGCCCTGCTGTGTGCCCAACATGCACACACTGATGAGGAACGCGCCGGTGCCGGTGACCGCAGCTTCTTCCTATTGAAATGTATTTGCGTCTTTCAGATGTAAATACATTTGAACAGCGCGCCGGGACTGGGCCCCGCCCCCGACGTGTAGCAACGTGAAGAGATCAGTACATTGCCGACGTCATCACAGTGCTGCGGGCGCCACACTGGATTCATCAGGAAGCGAGCGCTCCATGGAGGAGCCGAAGAGACAGGTGTAATTAATGGAGATGTGTGGGGAGGGGCTGAGAACACATAACGGGGAACATTTGTGAAGGAGACACAGCTTTGTGACAGGCAGAGGAGGAGTACTGTATTACGAGGGAGGGGGGGAGGCAGGAGTGTGTAGTGATGGGGTAGTGTAATTTGTGTCTGCAGGGAGTGGTGATGTGGGGTGCAATTTATTATGTCTGGGGAGGGGTAATGGAGGGTGTATTGTATTGTATGGGCGGGAGGGGTAATGGAGGGTGCACTGTATTGTGTGTGTGTAGGGAGTGATGGGGGGCTGCATTGTGTGTGTGTGTGTAGGGGGTGATGGGGGGTGCATTGTATTGTGTGTGTGTGTAGGGGGTGATGCATTGTGTGTGTGTGTGTGTGTGTAGGGTGATGGGGGGTGCATTGTGTGTGTGTGTGTTTGTAGCGTGTGATGGGGGATGCATTGTATTGTGTGTGTAGGGTGTGATGGGGGATGCATTGTATTGTGTGTGTAGGGTGTGATGGGGATGCATTGTATTGTGTGTGTGCGTGTGTGTATGTAGGGGGTGATGGAGGGGTGCATTGTGTGTGTGGGGGGTTATGGGGGTGCATTGTGTGTGTGTGTGTGTTGGAGGGGGTGATGGGGAGGTGCATTGTATTGTGTGCGTTGGGAGATGGTAATGGGGGGTGCATGGTATTGTGTGTGTGTGTGTGTGTGTAGTGGGTGATGGGGGGATGTATTGTGTGTGTGTGTGTGTGTGTGTAGGGGGTCATGCATTGTATTGTGTGTGTGTAGGGGGTCATGCATTGTTTTGTGTGTGTGTGTGTGTATGTAGGGGGTGATTGGGGGGTGCATTGTGTGTGTGTGTGTAGGGGGTGATGGAGGGGTGCATTGTGTGTGTGTATGTGTGTGTGTGTAGGGGGTGATGGGGGGGTGCATTGTGTGTGTGTGTGTAGGGGGTAATGCGGGGTGCATTGTGTGTGTGTGTAGGGGCTGATGGACGGTGCATTATGTGTGTGTGTGTGTGTGTAGGGAGTAATGGGGATGCATTGTGTGTGTAGGGAGTAGTCGGTGTGCATTGTATTGTGGGTGGGTGTGTGTAGGGGGTGATGGGGGGTGCATTGTGTGTGTGTAGGGGCTTATGGACGGTGCATTATGTGTGTGTGTGTGTGTGTAGGGAGTAATGGGGGTGCATTGTGTGTGTGTGTGTGTGGGGAGTAGTGGGGGTGCATTGTATTGTGGGTGTGTGTGTGTAGGGGGTGATGGGGGGTGCATTGTATTTGTGTGTGTAGCGGGTGAAGGGGGGGATGTATTGTGTGTGTGTGTGTGGGGTAATGGAGCGTGTATTGTGTGTGTGTGTGTGTGTGTGAGGGTAATGGGGGTGCATTGTAGTGTGTGTGTGTGTAGGGGGTGATCGGGGGTGCATTGTGTGTGCGTAGGGGGTGATGGGGGGTGAATTGTACTGTGTGCGTGGGGAGATGGTAATGGGGGGTACATGGTATTTGGGTGTGTGTATGTAGTGGGTGATGGGGGGATGTATTGTATTGTGTGTGTGTGTGTGTGTGTGTGTGTGTGTGTGTGGAGAGGGGCGCGGAGTCATTAATCGAGCTATAGTTACATTTAATTCTCAAAATTTTCGTTTCATTCACCTTTTCCGTTCTAATATTTTACAGTGTGAACGACCATGGCTTGCCCCCCCCCCCCCCCCCCCCAGTTTTGATCCTGGGTACGCCCATGCACAGGCCTGAGTGGGCCCCGGCACCCAGCCTTTCAATCGTAAACTTCAGTGATCGTACAAGTTCTGTATGATCACTGAAGTTTTCGCAGTTGCAGGACCTTTAGTGACATCACATGTGTCATGTGACTCACCAAAGGTCCTAGCGGTGCACTGCGGGAGTCCCCAGGCCTTCACCGACCGCGTCGGTATTCAGATGTATGCGCGTCTTTCAGGCGCGCAATACATTTGTACAGTGCTGCCGGTGACAGGAGGGAGAGCAGCTCTGCTCAGCCCCGCAACGTACCGTCATCGCCAGGGCTGCAGAGGAGCGCGCCTCAGTCCTGCACCGACATCATCATCACCGAGGCCGCAGCTGCAGGGATGAAGAGGAGGACGCGCAGGCACAGGTAAGCGCTCCAGAGGAGCCGAAGATGTACTTTTATATGAGGGGCTGCGGGTGGGGGAGGAGCAGTGTTATTTTACAAGTGGCATTAAGAAGCGGTGGGGGACTTTATGAAGCATATTATGGGGCAGTGGGGGACATAATAGGGCAGTGGGGGACATAATAGGGCAGTGGGGACATTATAGGGCAGTGGGGGACATTATAGGGCAGTGGGGGACATAATAGGGCAGTGGGGGACATAATAGGGCAGTGGGGGACACAATAGGGCAGTGGGGGACACAATAGGGCAGTGGGGGACTTTATAGGGCAGTGGGGGACATTATAGGGCAGTGGGTGACATTATAGGGCAGTGGGGGACATTATAGGCAGTGGGGGACATTATAGGGCAGTGGGGGACATAATAGGGCAGTGGGGGACATAATAGGGCAGTGGGGGACATTATAGGGCAGTGGGGGACATGATAGGGCAGTGGGGGACATGATAGGGCAGTGGGGGACATGATAGGGCAGTGGGGGACATGATAGGGCAGTGGGGGACATGATAGGGCAGTGGGTGACATCATAGGGCAGCGGGGGACATCATAGGGCAGCGGGGGACATAATAGGGCAGCGGGGGACATTATAGGGCAGTGGAAGGACATTATAGGGTAATGGGGGCCATTATGAAGCAAATTGGGGCATTATAGGTCAGTGGGGGACATTGTGAAAGAAATTGGAACATTATAGGGAAATGGGGGACATTATGAGGCATCAAAGATTTTGGAAGGCAGCATAGTATAATGAGGAGGGGGGGATTTATACAGGGATGTAGTTGGGAGAGATATTATAGAAAGGGCAATTTTTGGGGGGACATTTTGGAAAGGGGCACTTTGTGGGGCTATTCTGGAGAGCAGGATTGTGGGGTGATATTTTGTGCAGGAAGCAATTAACAACCCCTTCTGATTCCACTTGTTTCCCCAGACATTATTAAATAAAAGGGGCCAGGATGAGGGACATAATTACTATATGGGGCCAGGATGAGGGACATAATTACTATATGGGGCCAGAATGAGGGACATACATTATTAGTTTATGGTGGCACGTGGGGCATAATTACTGTAGGGGCAAATTAGGGGACATTATTACTGATGAAATATAAGTTCATTTTGAGGATACTGTCTCCAATGGGGGAACAAGAGTCTGACGTGGTGTAGAAATTGGGGAAATAGTGAAGAATGTACTCTGGGAGTGATCGGCTATAGGTGACTGTTATTTTCTGCAGAGTCGCGTCTTGGCAGGAAGAAGTGATGACGGTCAGCGCCGGATGAAGAGAAAAAGCGAAGATGAATAAAGTCAGCTAGAGACGTCACTGGTAAGTCAGTCACGGTATTTCTCCCTTGTATGTGGTTGTATTCGGTCACTATGTGGTCTGGTCACGGTGTGGTGGTATTTCTCCCTTGTATGTGGCTGTATTTGTTCACTGTTTGGTGGTAATATGTGGTCTGGTCACGGTGTGGTGGTATTTCTCCCTTGTATGTGGCTGTATTTGGTCACTGTTTGGTGGTAATATGTTGTCTGATCACTGTGTGGTGGTATTTATCCCTTGTATGTGGTTGTATTTGGTCACTATGTGGTGGTAATATGTTGTCTGGTCGCGGTGTGGCGGTATTTCCCCCTTGTATATGGTATTATTGATTTTGGTATAGTGGATTGTGTTGTGTATGGAGGTTACTTTTTCTCTCTATAAGGGGGAGATTTTTTCCAGTAGAAATTAAATACTTAAACATTTAACCCCTCCCCTCCCTGTCCTGCCCTGTCCTGTGACTATTACACTGCAGTAAATATGCACTTACAGAGATTCTCCAGTGAAAACAAGTAATCACCTTTACTAAGGCCACGTGCACACACTGAGTATTCAGTGAGTTTTTTTACCTCAGTATTTGAAGCCAAAACCAGGAGCAGTAAAATCAGAGAAAAAGTGTGTGAACGTAGCCTAAAGATAAGTGATAACTTATTCATCTGTGTGGACCGATTGCTGGGACCTGCACCGATCGTGCAACTTTTATCCCCCATTACACTGGAGCTCGTGTCCGACTCGACCCCTGATCCATTCATTCCCTCAGTGGCTGCGAGCGCTGCGCTTGTTATTATCTGGCTGTTCCACAGAGGATGAATGGAGCTGCGGTCACACATCCCACCCCACAGAGGATGAATGGAGCTGCGGTCACACACCCCACCCCACAGAGGATGAATGGAACTGCGGTCACACATCCCACCCCACAGAGGATGAATGGAGCTGCTGTCACACACCCCACCCCACAGAGGATGAGTGGAACTGCGGTCACACATCCCACCCCACAGAGGATGAATGGAGCTGCGGTCACACACTCCACCTGCTGCTGCAAAAAGTTCCCCAATCTTCCTATCGGTGCGGTTTCCACTGGTCTGGTTCCACCGATCAATAAGTTATCACCAACCTACCCTGTGGATCGGTGATAACTTGTTTTCACTAAAGACCTCATTACTGGGCTGTTAATTTACAGGGTTATAGCCTATTCAGGAATGACCGTACAAATAAGCGAGGGGGAGGTGTGTGTCTATATGTAAAATCATCCTTAAAACCCATCCTGCGTGACAACATATGTGAGGGTACTGAGAATGTAGAGTCCCTATGGGTGGAGATAAGGGGGGGGAGAATGAATAATAAAATACTGATAGGGGTGTGTTATAAGACGCCGAATATTATGGAAGAGGTAGAGAATCTCCTCATAAAGCAAATTGATAAAGCAGCGAGTCTCGGAGAGGTAATTATTATGGGGGACTTTAACTATCCTGATATAAATTGGGGAACAGAAACTTGCAGTTCCAGCAAAGGAAATAGATTTTTGATAACAATGAAAGATAATTACCTTTCACAAATGGTACAGGACCCCACAAGAGGGGGAGCACTACTAGACCTTGTACTAACCAATAGGCCAGACCGCATATCAAATATACAAGTTGGGGGTTACTTGGGGAATAGTGATCACAAAATAATAAGTTTTCATGTATTCTTTAGTAAGATGTCTAGTAGAGGTGCTACAAGGACACTAAACTTCAGGAAAGCAAATTTTAAACGGTTGAGAGATGATCTTAGTGCAATAAACTGGGATGATGTACTAAGTAATAAAAGTACACAAAGCAAATGGGAGACTTTTATGAGCATCCTGAATAGGGCTTGTGCAGAAAATATACCCTATGGGAACAAACATGCTAGAAATAGGAGGAAACCCCTATGGCTAAATAGAGCTGTAAGGGAAGCAATAAAAGAAAAACAGAAAGCCTTAAAAGAATTAAAGAGGGTAGGTAGTGATGAGGCATTATATAATTATAGAAAATTAAATAAAATATGTAAAAAGCAAATTAAGTTAGCTAAGTTTGAGACAGAGAGACTCATTGCGAGAGAAAGTAAAAATAATCCTAAAATATTCTTTAACTACATAAACAGTAAAAAACTGAAAAGCGATAGTGTTGGCCCCCTTAAAAATAGTCTTGGTGAAATGGTGGAAGGGGATGAGGGTAAAGCCAACCTGCTGAATGACTTTTTTTCTACGGTTTTTATACAAGAAAATGCCATGGCAGATGACATGACCAGTGATACCATAAATTCACACTTGAATATTACCTGCTTAACCCAGCAGGAAGTACGCCGCCGCCTCGAAATCACTAAGGTTGACAAATCTCCGGGCCCGGATGGCATACACCCCAGAGTACTACAGGAATTGAGTTCTGTGATAGATAGACCATTATTTTTAATCTTCTCAGATTCCTTAATAACAGGGTCGGTACCGCAGGACTGGCGCATAGCAAATGTGGTGCCAATATTCAAAAAGGGGACAAAAACTGAGCCGGGAAATTATAGGCCGGTAAGTTTAACCTCTACGGTTGGTAAAATCCTTGAGGGTTTCTTGAGAGATGCTATATTGGAGTATCTCAAGAAAAATAACCTTATGACAGAGTATCAACATGGGTTTATGAGGGATCGATCCTGTCAAACTAATTTGATCAGCTTCTATGAAGAGGTAAGTTCAAGTCTGGACCAGGGAAATGCAGTGGATGTTGTGTATATGGACTTTTCAAAAGCTTTTGATACGGTGCCACACAAAAGGTTGGTACATAAAATGAGAATAATGGGGATAGGGGAAAATATGTGTAACTGGGTTAAAAACTGGCTAAGTGATAGGAAACAAAGGGTGGTTATTAATGGTACGTACTCGGACTGGGTCTCAGTTCATAGTGGGGTACCACAGGGGTCAGTATTGGGCCCACTTCTTTTCAACATATTTATAAATGACCTTGTTGGGGGCATGCGGAGTAGAATTTCAATATTTGCAGATGATACTAAACTCTGCAGGGTAATCAATACAGAGGAGGATAATTTTATATTACAGGGAGATTTATGTAAATTGGAGGATTGGGCTGAGAAGTGGCAATTGAAGTTTAATGTAGATAAATGTAAGGTCATGCACTTGGGTAGAGGAAATAACATTTATGATTATGTACTTAATCGTAGAACACTGGGTAAAACAGACACAGAAAAAGACTTGGGTGTATTGGTGGATGGTAAACTTCACTTTAGTGGACAGTGTCAGGCAGCTGCTGCCAGGGCTAATAAAATAATGGGATGTATTAAAAGAGGTATAAGTGTTCATGAAAAAAATATAGTTCTACCTCTGTACAAGTCACTAGTGCGACCACACTTAGAATACTGTGTACAATTCTGGTCACCGATATATAAGAAGGACATAGCTGAACTAGAGAGGGTGCAGAGAAGAGCCACCAAGATTATTAGAGGAATGGGTGGGCTGCAATACCAAGACAGGTTATTAAACTTGGGGTTATTTAGTTTGGAAAAACGAAGGCTTAGGGGGGATCTAATCACAATGTATAAATATATGAGGGGACAGTACAGAGACCTTTCCAAAGATCTTTTTACACCAAGGCCTGCGACTGGAACACGGGGGCATCCACTACGTCTTGAGGAAAGAAGGTTTAATCATAATCACAGACGAGGATTCTTTACTGTACGAGCAGTGAGACTATGGAACTCTCTGCCACATGATGTTGTAATGAGTGATTCACTACTAACATTTAAGCAGAGCCTGGACGCCTTTCTTGAAAAATGTAATATTACCAGTTATGTATATTAGATTTTATGACAGGGTATTGATCCAGGGAACTAGTCTGATTGCCGGATGTGGAGTCAGGA
This sequence comes from Anomaloglossus baeobatrachus, assembly GCF_048569485.1. Lineage (NCBI taxonomy): Eukaryota > Metazoa > Chordata > Amphibia > Anura > Aromobatidae > Anomaloglossus > Anomaloglossus baeobatrachus. The sequence goes on along the minus strand of NW_027443275.1, from coordinate 39,183 downwards.
AGGAAATTTTTTCCCCATTGGAACTTGTTTGCCACATTGGGGTTTTTTTGCCTTCCTCTGGATCAACATGTTAGGCTACAGGTTGAACTAGATGGACTTAGAGTCTCCCTTCAACCTTAAAAACTATGATACTATGATACTATGATACTGCAAACTACTATAATTGTACATCCCAGTTATGGTGCACAATATAGATGTGCAGGAGCCGTTTGTGTATACAGTCAAAGCAACACAATAATGGCAATAACACTAATGGGTGTTTATATTTAGCTGTAGGGTGGGCCCCTAGAGTCAATTCTCCTGGTGGGCCCCAGACAGCCCAGTCCGCCCCTGGCTATCATGATAGCCACCAGATCGTTAAGGGGTTAAAGATCTCTTACGCATATGCACTACAATACATGGATCTGCTTTGAGCAGGGCAGATCAAAGTGCGCCTGCGCAGGACCTCAATGCCAGCTAGTGAGCATGATGTAGGACTCGTCATGCACATGGGCCTCAGAAAAAGGAGGATGGCGATCGCCGCAGAGAGGAAATGCCGGACTAGAGAGAGGAGGCAATGGGTTTGAGATAATGATCAATAACTTTGCTAGCTATTTCATCATCAGCTGACGGTCTCCTTTTTTTCTCAGCCCCAGATCCCCTTGAGTGGAGCCCCAAAAATTGGTCTGTGCGATTTCTTCCTGTAAGCTCCCAAAGTAAGTCTGCCATCTTGTCTTTCTTCTTCCTGCTCCAGCTGTAAGGCTACTTTCACATTTGACAGGATGCAAACCGCATATGACCGGATCCTGTGGATTGAATGTGCAACGCATGCAACCGCAATTGTTATTTTATTGTTATTTTATTGTATGCTTCTACTTCTACTTGTGATGGATGAAGGGGAACACAGAATTTATCGGCTTGCACTGGAGTCAGCTGATCGGGAATAAGCTGAACTCCTGATCTCACAGCCCGCCCACGCTGTGATGGATGCAGGTTAACAGCAATCACTGCCTGCTGCCGATCACGTGTGACCATGTTCGGGCTGTGTGGTCATGAGTTCAGCTGAGTTCAGATCAGCTGACCCCAGTGTCGGCCGATTACTTGTTCTGTGTCCCCCTGCATCCATCGCAGAGTGTGCGGGCTGGAGTTCAACAGAGTTCAGATCAGCTGACCCCAGTGTCGGACGAATTCAGCTGACCTCACAGGCAGCACACGCTGCGATGGATGCAGGGGGACCCAGAACAAGTAATCGGCCAACACTGGAGTCAGCTGATCAGATTACTTGATCTGCTGGCTGTATGGTTAGAAGTAGGGATGAGTGAGCACTAAAATGCTCGGGTTCTCGGTAGCCCATGAGTATTTTTTTTTTTAAATTCATTAAAAAATAAACAAAAACCCCAAACACATAACCCTAACTCTAGGGTTAGGGGGTAAAAAAATAAAATGTGTGGACTGCCGCTGCATTTTCTATTGCTAAGGTAACCCAAGCAGCTACTGGCTGCTAACCCCCACTGCTTATATGACCTTCACTGGCAATGGAAAATCCAGGGAAACCCTTTTTTTAACGTTTTTTGCCCAAAAACTAAAAAAAAAAAGACAGCTTCACCCTGTTTTTGTATGCTAGCCAGGTACAGCAAGCAGGTACGCGCTGCCCCCAACCCCCAGCTGCCTATTTGTACCCGGTTGGGAACCAAAAATACAGGGAAGCCCTTTTTTAATTATTTCATGAATTTCATGAAATAATTAAAAAAAAACAAAAAAACGACATGGGCTTCGCCCAATTATTGTGATGAGCCAGGTACAAGTAGGCAGCTGGGGATGGGAATATGCAGTGCAGGGTGGCCCAAGCTTTCTTGGCCCCCCCGCTGCGAATTGCAGTCAACAGTCACCCCAGAATATGGCGCTTTCTTAAAAGCGCTATCTGGCGTTGTGTCCAACATCTCTCCCAGCGGCCATGGTGCCGGGTGGCACGTTGGGTAATAAGGGGTTAATACCAGCTTTTTTTTACCTGCTGGTATAAAGCCTGAGATTGCTAATGTCAGACCAAGTTTGACCCGGCCATTAAGAATCTCCAATAAAGGGTTAAAAAAAAGACATCACACAGAAAAAATACTTTATTAGAAAAAAATACACAGACACTTTATTAGAAATAAATACACAGACACACTTAGGGACTCCATCTTTATTACTCCCTCTCACCCCTTCACGATCCTGGTCTTCTGTCTGAGAGAGAGGGAGATTTCTGTATTGACCATGCCAAGCTGCTTTCTGGGCATGCTCAGTACAAAAAACAGGATTCTGTCTATCAGGATCCGGCGACTTCCGGTACAGCAGGATCGGGGTCATTGAAATACATTGCAGGTACCACTGCATGTACTAATACAGATGGCCACCTGGTGGCGCTATAACAACACAAAAATCTAATATCACCCATGTAACGCAGCCTAAGCCTCAAAGGCTACCATTACTATTACCGATAGAGCTAACAGCCATGAATCATCGTGATCCGGACTCACCTATAAAGTGCACTTATAACTGGATGTTTTGAGTAGCCCTGACACGCGTTTCTCACCTGGATTCCTTGCTTGAGGAAAGTGTAATGTGCATGTTTTTATATGTGGTGTCTTGGGCGAGATCGTCGCTGTTTGGGCGCGTGCAGGGGGTGGGACGCCGCACATAGAGTCCGCCTCATCCGGTCATTCCAGGGGAAGCAGTTAACCCATGCATCCTTCTAAGGAAGCTCCCTCGGCGGGGACTCATGCTGAGGCAGCCACGCACATGCGCATCCAACGAGACCATATTACTACTGCCACCTACTACTGGCAAGTGAAAGGGCACGACCAGGGTGGTAAGAAAATCATCCAAAGATAAGGAGAATCAGTGTTAGCCTAAAGAATATGACCATGTATAGTCCTTAAAAGATTTTCTAATGTCCCTATATCATGCAGAGACAAAATTCATATAGTAATATGTGTGTATATATATATATATATATATATATATATATATATATATACACCCCTAGATTCTAAATAGACCTTTTCAATACCACAAATTTTCAATCCTGTGGGACCACAGTCATGGCGCAGCTTGTAATGTCTCTGGATCATCCTCAGGGAATCAAGATCCACAACATCACACACTGCAATTATTCCCTAACATGTTCCCTCGTGCGGATGCGTTTTTCCCTTGATGTAACCCAATATAAATTAGGCTACAGTCACATACTGCATAATAGATAACGTGACTTTTACTGCATGATTTGTAACTTTTTATTTTATACTCTTTAGGTCCATCCCAAGCTGACAACATCTCTGGGCAGACAAAAGGAAAACAACCAAATTTGGGACTCCCTTTCTCAAAGCGAGATACCACCCTAGGTACGTAATGGTTCTTCACCAGCATATCCTTTAGGCTTTTCCACCTTCTAACAGGTAAGAGTGGGCGATGAGTAAAACGTCGTTCAAACTCTGGTCGGTCTTCAGTAACGACCAGTGTTTGTTCAAGATCTGCCTGATCGCCCCCCTCTGACTGTTAACTTGGAGATGAAATGTATCTGTGAGGAAAAGAAGGATTTTTGTGTACTCACCGTAAAATCTCTTTCTCTGAGTTTTCATTGGGGGACACAGGACCGTGGGTTATGCTGCTGCTGTCACTAGGAGGCTGACACTAGGTAAACAAAAAAATTTAGCTCCTCCCTAGCAGTATACACCCTGAGCCGGAGGCGTACTCAAATCAGTTTGGTGCACAAGCAGTAGGAGAAATACAAACACAACCATACCCAAATCCAGGTAACTACTACAATAAAGTCGCCATGCTAAAAGTGGCCGAGGAACATGGACCACTGAAACATTGCAGGCAATAAGTAAATGACAAAAAAACAAAACCATAAACCAAAACCAAGCAGGGTGGGTGCTGTGTCCCCCAGTGAAGACTCAGAGAAAGAGATTTTACAGTGAGTACACAAAAATCCTTCTTTCTCTTTCGTTTTATTGGGGGACACAGGACCGTGGGACGTCCAAAAGCAGTCCCTGGGTGGGAAGAGGCAAGCCCCACGGATAGGATGGAAACGGCCTCCCTCGGCGGACTTGCCCAAGATGTGAATGCACCTACCTTGTTCAGGTGTGCTACTGCCGCCTGCAAAACCTATTTCCCAAGACTGGCCTCTGCCGATGCTTGGGTGTGAACCTGGTTGAACCTGGTAAAGGAATGCAGACTAGACAAGGTGGCGGTTCCACGGACCTGGTCGGCCGACGTCTGATGCGTAAACGGCCAAGAGATTCCCACCGCACAGGTAGAGTGCGCCTTTACTCTCCGAGACGGAGAGCTGTCCTTTATCCCAGAGGTCTTGGAAATGGCGGAACGGATCCATCTGGCAATTGAGGCCCTGGGTACCAGCATGCCCCTCTTGGGTACGGATGGAATGAAGAACAGACCGACCGTCTTACGGGAAGGTGCGGTCCTGGAGGTATAGAGTCTGAGGGCTCGCACCAGGTCCAGAGTATGCAAGGCCCTTTCAAGGCTGTGAGAAGGACCAGGATCGGAGGACAGAGAAGACAATCTCCTCATTTGGCTGGAACGGCGAGACCGCCCTGGGCAGAAGGGAGGGATCTGGCCGGAGCACCACCTTGTCCTGGTGGAAGACCCGAAAAGGGGTAAGGACCGAAAGATCTTTTAGCTCTGATGATCTTCGTATAGAAGAGATGTCAACGAGGAACACCACTCTCCACAACAGGTGAGAAGGAAAGAATCTCGAAAGGTGCAAATGGTGGACCTTGAAGCGAACCCAGCACTAGCATAAGGTCCCACTGTTCAAGTGGACGACGATACGGCGGAGCTGGATGGACAACGCAGCGGGAAGAAGTACGGGAGCCTGCACTGGGTCCACTCGTCGACCCCTAGTGCCAGGTGGTCGCGGTAGCCCGCGATGAACCATGGAAACTGACAGTCGAATCAAGAGGCCATTAGGACCACCTTCGGAGTCCTTTATCTGCCACCGATCTGGTTGAAGCTTTCCCTGTTGAGGGACCATTCGCCTGAAGCGAGACCTTCCTTGCTAGGTAGGCATCTTGAATGTACAGCAACGGCAGAACTTCGCCGACTTCCATGGAGGTGATCACAGAGCGGGGGGACTCCATGCAAAATGCTCGAGGGCTCACCGACCTGCTGAGAAAGCTCCGGGTCGAGGACGGGGCGGACCGAGCCGACCTTCTTGGGGACCACAAAGAGGCTGCAGTAAAAACGCTGGAAGAGTTCTGATGAAGGGACTGGTACCGCAACTCCAGAGTGGAGGAGAGATTCCATGAAGGGGAGGAATACGCGAACACGCACGGGAGAACCAGGAGGGAGAGAATGAAAAAACGTCTAATGTAGATCTGATGTAGATGTAGAAAATGTATCTCACTTGGTTATGAGTTTTATGATCCTGTTAGCATGCCAGCCTGTTTGTTATTACAAGTCATTGCCTCTTTCTTTATCGTTCCTATGGGAGACCCAAACCATGGGTGTATAGCTTCTGCCTCCGGAGGACACACAAAGTACTACACTCAAACGTGTAGCTCCTCCCTCTTAGCATATACACCCCCTGCTAGCCAGTCCTAGCCAGTTCAATGCTTTGTGTTTCAGGAGGTCACACACACATGCATTCTCTGATTTTTGATTTTTGATTTTTTTCTTTGGATCAAAGATTTGGAAGAAAAGCGGGTCCAGTCTGGACTCCCGGCAAGTCCCTTCTCACCCCACTGTGTCGGCGGTGCTGTTAAGGTTGATTTTCCAAGGCTGGAGCCTTCCCATGCCGCGCTCCTTCGCCATCCCCTGGGGCTCTGGCTTGAAGGTGGGAGCCAACACGGTTCTCACTGATTTGCAGGAGACCGGTCTCCATCCGCAGACCTTTTCAGGACCCTGTCGGACGGAGCGATCACCCCCCAGGGACCTGGCACCTGCGTCTCACAAGCTAAGTACATGAGACGTTATTACCACAGAAAGTGGTCTTTCCAGGGGTCCTTTATACTTTATTTTGTGGGGAGAGTGTGTTTTATGTTTGTGTTAACATTTCCGGCCGGTTCTCCAGTTTTCACTGGAGAACCGCGCCGATGGTGCCTGCACGCCGGCCGCATGTTTAAATCTAGGCCCCGGCTTCGCCTTAGGCCTAGTTTCGGTTCCACTGCCTCTGCTTGTCAGTCACGCAGAGGGACAGGATGGCTCCGCCCAGCGGCTGTGCAGCACAGGGAAGGGACACTCCTCACTGAGGAAGGATTCCCTCCCCTGTCTACCTCATTTGCCGCTCTCAGAGTAGGCCCCACCCCCTCTCCTCGCTCCGGTCGCCATTTTCTCAGCGTTCTCTGTGCCTGCATAGGCACAGAGATTCCACATTGTGACAAGTGGGGGCCTGGGCTGAGGGACTGGGGGCACAAAAATGTCTATTAAACGGCCTGGCAGCCACAACCTCCGGTTTGTGCAGCTGCTTATTTATCTGTTATATACTCTGCTGGGGGCCACTCTGGTCAGAGCCCCCACCTCTGCAGCATGTCTCACATCAGAGCAAGGCTGCAGGGCTGTTTTTAATTTGCACTGTATGAAGACTCGTACGGCCTGTACCGAGCACATAAACACAGGAGACGCAGAGTTAGCCTGGAGGCTCATCAGTGGTCCCTCCAGCTGCTCCGGCTTCGGTGGCTGAACCCCCGGTTTGGGCAGAATCCGCTCTTTCCAGGGGATGACTGTCCCGGACTCTGCGGAGCATGCATTAGCCCCCTTCTCAGGGTGTTTCTGCTGCTACTCGCTCAGCAAAGCTCACGGAGGACTCTCCTTCTGGTCTCAGACCCCGTCCTCCTAAAATGGAGACGCAGGGTCCCCTGTCCTTCCCCGTCCCGCAGCTCTGATTCACGAGCTGACTCACTGGACGAGTAGGATGTCTCTACCAGGGGCTCGGACGCTACTTTATGTACCATTGATCTGTCCGAAGGTGACGCAGATGCTAATGATTGGAATGCGTCCATTATACTTGTACTGGACCTCCATCCGCCTGTATCAGGGGAGCACTCCCCGCTGGCAGAAAGGCATCAGTATACCTTAAACAGAAGAAGGAGTGTGTTCCTTACCACTCTAGTTTTCAGCCCACTGTGTCCAGGCCCACAGCCTGTCCTGTCAGACCCCAAAGCGGAGTTCTGATGACTGTTTCTCCCTCCCACCAGTGGTGGTCAAGGAGTGAGCTAATTCGCCAAGGGTGGTCCCTCCGGTGTCTAGACTTTCAGCCCGGATAGTTGTATCAGTGGCTGACGGCACCTCTATAGGGATCCCACTGTACATTACTTTTGTACTGGACCTTAATCCGCCGGAGTTACCTTGCCTAAGAGAACAAGGAGTGTGTTCCTTAACCACTCAGTTTTTCAGGCCTCTGTGACCAAGCCCAGAGTCTGCTCTGACAGACGCTTCCCATGAAGCGTGGTTCTGATGACTGTTTCCCTTTCCACCAGTGGTGGTCAAGGAGTGGGCTCATTCACCAAGGGTGGCTCAGCCCGGACCGTTATAACAGTGGCTGATGGCCTCCTCATTTATAGTTTTGCTGTCCACCAGGTTGTCCTTCTGGCCAAATCTGTTTAGGGGCGGCAGGAGCTTCATTCTCCTCAGCTTTATAGCAGTGCGGGCTTTCGTAGCCTTCTCTGCTTCTTTAGAGGAGATGCGTTCCCTCACAGGGACTCTATGCCCGAAATGGTTGCCTGAACTTCCAGATTCAGCCTTTTGATCCTATGCCATGTCTGCCATGCCGGAGACTCTCACCGCACCGCGGTGGCCTCGGCTAATTTCCTCGCTATCCGCAGGCTCCTGTGGCTTCGGAAGTGGAAGGCAGATGCTTCTATAGAAGTTCCTTGCTGGGCTCCCTTTTGTTGGGACCAGTCTTTCGAAAACAACTGGATGAAATTGTTAAGGAAGCTTTTGGCGGGAAGAGTTCTTCCATGCCACAATCCCAAATCAGGAAACCTGTCCAGGGCAGGATTCAGCGGAGGTTTTCGTTCTTGCATTCCTCCATCTGAGCGTTTTCTAAGCCCTCGGCCTCGTCCACTAGTTCGGCCAAGGATCGTAAAACCCAAATGGCGCTCGAAGCCGCGTCTTCAGAAACCGCAGGAGATGCTGCCACTAAGTCAGCTTCCTCTGGGCTATCTGGCCACGCCAGCAACGTCCTTGGTCGGTGGCAGGCTCTTCCACTTTGGCGACGTATGATTTTATCACGTCTCCGATCAGTGGGGGCGGGATTACATCTCCATGGCTACAGGATAGATTTCTATCCACCCGCCAAACAGATTTTTTCTGTCAACTCCCCCCTGTTCCAAGGCCGCCGCCTTCTCACAGGCCGTGGCATTCTTGCAGGCCAATGGAGTAATTGTACCGGTTCCCAATTGGGAACGGTTCTGAGATTTCTGCTTAAATCTATTCCTAGTCCCCGTAGAGGGCAGGTACTTCCGACCTGGATCTCAAGCTTTTCAAGCATGTTCAGGTGCGGCGTTTTCACATGGAGTCTCGGTCTTGTTCCGGGTGTTTTCACCGGATCAATTGATAACCCAAGGACATTCCCTAGCATCCATCGACATCAGAGATGTCTATCTGCATGTGCCAATCGCAGCTTCTCACCAGCGTTGGCTACGTTTTGCAATCGGAGTGGTCCAATTCGTGGCTCTTCCCTTGGGGTTAGCCACGGCCCCTCGAGTACTCTCAAGGTTGGGGCAGCTGTGATTAGGGTCCTGCACCCCTAGAGGTTGGCAGTGATCTTTTGCCCTGAACGGCCTTCTTGTCGGGGCTTCATCCAGTGCAGACTCTTAGCAGAGTGCCTCGCTCACTCTCGCCACGCTAACCAATTCGGGTGGCTTGTCATTCTGTCCAAGACCACTCTGACTTCGAACCAGAAGTTCACGTACCCAGGGACGCAATTCGAGACTCTGTCGGCACTTGTGAAGCTGCCCTTAGTCAAACAGTAGTCCCTCTGCTGGCGGTCGACGTCGTTCCATCAGGCACCGAATACAGGTACTGGATCATATGGTGGCGTCAATGGAAGCGATTCCCTTGCCCAGTTTCTCCTCCTCGGAGGCTGGATATTTTCCGCTGTTGGAACAAGCGAACTTCCTCCTTCCACGGGGTGGTGGCTTCGCCACAGACCAGGGGCTCGTTTCAGTGGTATCTTCGGCCACTCTGTCTCAGGGACGCTCCTTCCTGGCCCCGTCCCGGGTGATCCTCACCAGGATACTAGTCCATCCGACTGGGGAGCAGTGTTTCTCCACCATGGAGCGCAGGGCGCTTGGACTCTGTCCGAATCAGCCCTCTGGATCAATGTGCTGGAAATCAGAGCTGTGTTTCTAGCTCTCTAAGCCTTTCACCATCTGTTGGCGGCTGGGCACATTCGAGTCCAGTCAGACGGCGTGACAGCGTTTACCTACATCAACCTCCAGGGCGGCACACTCAGCCGCCTGGTAATGTTGGAGGCTCAACGCATTCTTCAGTGGACGAAGGACTCCTAGTCCACCATATCCGCAGCCCACATCCCAGACGTGAAGACTGCGAGGCAGATTATCTCAGCTGTCCATCCGCGGTCCACGATCCTCAGGTTTTTGCGGCAGACGCACTGGTGCATGTTTGGTCCCAGCTTCGTCTGTCTTACGTGTTTCACCCTCTAGCTCTTGCCCAGAATCCTGCGCAAGATCAGTAAGGAGGGCCGTCGGGTCATTCTCATACTCCAGACTGGCCCAGGCAAGCTTGGTACCCTGACCTGCTCCATCTGTCCGTAGTGTTGCCATGGCATCTTCCGGACCGTCCAGACCTTCTCTCAAAGGGTCCGTTTTTTCCGCCAGAATTCTGGATTCTCAGATTGACGGCGTGGCTCTTGAGTCCTGGATCTTGACGACTTCAGGTATCCCTCCTGAAGTCATCTCCACTATGACTCGAGCTCCGAAGTGTCCTTGGCCTTTTGGCCTTGCCGACCCTCCTGTCCCTTCTACAGTCCGGTCTACAGCTTAGGACTATCCCTCTTTAAGGGACAGCTCTTGGCTCTGTCAGTGTGTGCCAGCGGCGTATCATCCGGCTGGCTCAGGTGCGCTCCTTCAAGGGCGCATCTCACATTATTCCGCCTTACCGGCGGCCTATGGAGCCCTGGGACCTTAATCCGGTCCTCACGGTTTCCGGAAACCCCCCTTTGAGCCTCTCAGGGAGGTTTCTTTGTTTCGTTTTTCACAGAAAGTGGTCTTTCTAGTGGCCATAATTTCCCTCAAGAGAGTCTCTGTTTTGGCTGCACTCTCTTCTGAGTCACCCCCTTTTTTGGTTTTTCATCAAGACAAGGTGGTCTCCGTCCGACTCCGGACTTTCTCCCTAAGGTGGTTGCTGCTTCCACCTTAACCGGGGCATTTTCCCTGCCTTCCTTTTGTCCGGCTCCTGTTCATCGCTTTGAAAAAGCGTTGCATATCCTAGATCTGGTGCGGGCGCTTCGGATCTTTGTGTCTCGTTGTGTCTTGTGTCTTTGTGTCTGTTATTAGGCGGTGCACCTCTCTCTGGTGCTGACCACTAGTCAGCGTAGCGGTCTCTCGGCATCTACGCCGACCCTGGTTCGTCTTAGGTCGGCCATTTCCGATGCCTACCAGTGTACTCAAGTGCCTTCCCCGCCTGGGATCAGGGCACACTTGACCAGAGCTGTCGGTGCCTCTTGGGCTTTCAAGCACCAGGCTACGGCTCACCAGGTCTGTCAGACTGCCACTTGGATTAGTCTGCATACCTTTTCGAAGCACTACCCAATGCAGGCTCATGCTTCGGCAGACGCGGGCTTGGGCAGACGCTTTTTTCAGGCGGCTGTCGCCCATTTGTGAAGTTAGGTTTCGCCTACTTCTCAGTTTGTCTGTTTATTCCCACCCATGGACTGCTTTAGAACGTCCCATGGTTTGGGTCTCCCATAGGAACGATAAAGAAAAAGAGAATTTTGTTACTTACCGTAAATTCTTTTTCTTATAGTTCCGTCATGGGAGACCCAGCACCCTCCCTATTGCCTGTTGGCAGGTTTCTTGTTCCGTGTGTCTTCACCGGCTGTTGTTGTTGCAGACAGAGGTTCCGGTTGTTCCGGGTTTTACTCTGTCTCTACTTGTGGGTGGATGTCCTCCTTCAGCTTTTGCACTAAACTGGCTAGGACTGGCTAGCAGGGGGTGTATATGCTAAGAGGGAGGAGCTACACGTTTGAGTGTAGTACTTTGTGTGTCCTCCGGAGGCAGAAGCTATACACCCATGGTTTGGGTCTCCCATGACGGAACTATAAGAAAAAGAATTTACGGTAAGTAACAAAATTCTCTTTTTCTGTCTCAAGATAGCTGATTGATAGCATAATGAGCTAAATTGACCCACATCTAAGCACAAACCTTCCTATATAAGTAAACCTTGCTAAGGGGAAGCATTTATCATTATTATTATAAGACAATGTACACTCTGCCTTGCATCCACATAAAGTGACAGATTAAAGCTAATCTACCTGTGTAACAAAGCTTATAGTTCTCAAGACCTCATCATACAAAATGAGGCCATTGCAAAAGTACCTAGAAGCAACTCTGCTAATAGATAAGCTGGGCTACACAGGCAGACTGGGAGGCAGAACAAGATGGTGAAGAGAAGCTGGAGTTGGCTGGGGGAGGGGCCGTATGAGGGCGGGAAACAGGGCATCCACCGCCCACACTGTGATGCCTGGAGGCTGAGCGGTGGGCGGAGTCGGGGGCGGAACGGCCGGCAAGCCAATACCGTTGCAGCGGGGGGCGTGGCTGGGATGCAGGGAGACTAGGCCGAGACCGGGGCTTAAATTTTCAGCCGCCCGAGGGGGAGAAGGTAGGGGAGAGACTGTCCTACCTGACATCTGCGGTGCCGCTCCAGGGATGGTCCGGTGTGCAGGCAGTGGGCTCTGCACTTGCCTGTGTGCAGCGCACACCTGAAGGTAAGGCTGTGGGCTTCAGGGACGCTGGGAGAGGCGTCTAGAGAGGCAGAGAGGTGGACGCCTGATGGAGGGAAGAAGCTCTTCTGCGACTGTAGGCAGCGATGTGGGCCCCATCCGAAAAGGTGAAAACGCTGCGGGGGTCCAACCTCTTTAGCTTGTCCCTGTGCGCCCTTTGGAGTAATACCGCACGGTGGATCAGGGGTGCCCATGTAGGATCTGCCCCACATGCACTCCCGGGAGTGGTACCACGGGAATGGACGGGGGAGAGGGCCCGACACCTCAAACCTCTGCGACCCTGGGGAGTAGTACCCACAGGGCTGGAGGGAATGAGGGTGAACATAGGCGACACCTGCAGAAACAGAGAAAAAGGAGAATGAGAGCGATGAGCATCGCCGAAAAAAATGACAAATACGCAAGAAAAATGTAGCTGAGGGGGGCCGAGATGGCCCACATCAGCCTCCTACGACACTAAGCAAAAACTGATTTGAGTCCGCCTCCGGCTCAGGGTGTATACTGCTAGGGAGGAGCTAACTTTTTTTGTCTACTTAGTGTCAGCCTCCTAGTGACAGCAGCAGCATAACCCACGGTCCTGTGTCCCCCAATGAAACGAAAGAGAAAAGATTCTTCCCTCTTACTTGTTGATAATAATTGTACCCGTGGAGTACCCTTTTCTGTCTGGTACCCCATTTTTATATTATAGTCCAGAAAATCAATTGCCTCCCGATCTGCCTTATAGGTTAGTTTGATGTTATATGGGTTATTGTTCAACCAAGTCATGAAGCTCTGCAGTTCAGGACCGGTACTTCTCAAGATAATAAAGATGTCATCTATCTTACCACCTAGATGTAAAATTAATAGATTAGGGATAAGCCAAATGGACGACAATGTTTTAATTTTGTTACATACATTTTTCCTTCCTGAGTCCTCTGATACCATACCAAAAAAATATTCAATGCACATGGTTCAAAAGATAGATTTTCAGCTTAGTTTCTCCTTGATGAAAAATGAACCTTGAAATGGTAGCCTCATTTTAACCAAAACCTGGTATTAATAATTGGACAAATTGAAGGACATGGCATTTGATTTACGAGTAATGCAACAACCTTTTCCTAGTTGATCAGTTTTAGACATCCTTAAAATTATCATTAGTGATGACTAGATATGGGCGAATGCTAAAATATTCGGGTTCGGATTGTTCAAATCCAATCATTTCTACATTTGTGTATTCATACCGAATAACAAACCCAACCCAGTAGTGGTCACTCAGTTCAATGAGGTCAGGTTACCTGCGATCATAGGTGGATGACAATGGGCACCTCCAGCTGTGACCGCAAATAACCTACGTTACGTCACCACACATCGCTGCGACTCATTCTCTGCCTTAAGATCACAGCGGGTAGTCATATTCTATGCGCTGTCACTTCAGATGTAGCAGAGCTGGAATCGTTATGGGACCTCGTGTGGATTACATCAGACCTGGGTGTTTTTGGGGTTAATAAAGGAGTGAAAGAGGGTGTTGTTTTTATCTTATTTTGTGTTTGTGTTTATTTCTTTTCACTTACAGATTAGTAATGGGGGTAGGGTTTTCATAGACCCTGCCATTGCTAATCTAGGGCTTAGTGGCAGATGTGAGCTGTTATTAACCCCTTATTAGCCTGATTGCCACCGCACCAGGGGAATCGGGAAGAATCGGGTAAAGTGCCAGGATTGTCACATCTAATGGATGTGACAATCCTGAGTGGCTGTGGGCTGTTATTGTTATAACGCGCATGCTTTATTCTTATTTTCTTTATTTCTTCATCGTTCCTTATGGGAGACCCAGACCATGGGTGTATAGCTTCTGCCTCCGGAGGACACACAAAGTACTACACTAAAAAGTGTAGCTCCTCCCTCCGAGCATATACACCCCCTGGATGACAGAATCCAACCAGTTCAATGCTTTGTGTTCAGGAGGTCATACACACACATGCATCCTCTTTTGATTTTTAATTAAAGAATTGGAAGAAAAGCGGGTCCATCCTGGACTCCCGGCATGTCCCTTCTCACCCCACTGTGTCGGCGGTGCTGTTAAGGTTGATCTCAAGGCGGGAGCCTTCCATGCCGCGCTCCTTCACCATCCCCTCTGGCTCTGGCTTGAAGTGGGAGCCTTCACGGTTCTCACTGCTCTGCAGGAGACCGGTCTCCATCCGCAGCCCTTTCAGGCCCCTGCTGGACGGAGCGCTCATCCCTCAGGGACATGGCCCTGCGTCTCAAAAAGCTAAGTATATGAGACGTTATTCAGGGGTCCCTTGTGTGGGGAGAGTGTGTTATTTGAGCATGGCGGCACCAGGGGTTCCTTTGCTGTGATTTCCGGCCGGTTCTCTGGTTTTTTCCTGAGAACCGCGCCGAGGGTGCCTGCTCGTCGGCCGCATGGATAAATTTAGGCCCCGGCTTCGGCCGCGGCCTACTTTCGTTTCTCTTCCCCTGCATGTCAGTCATGCAGGGGGACAGTGCGGCGCCGCCCACCGGCCGTTCAGCAGAGGGGAGGACACTCCTCTCTGGGGAGATGTTTCCCTCCCCTGTATTTCTCCTTAGCCCTCCGGTTCCCGCTCTTGGATTAACCCCCGCCCCCCCTCCTCACTCCAGCGCCATTTTCTCAGCGTTTTCACACTGATCGGCGCTGGCTGCTGCAGCTCTGCAAGCTGTCTGGGGGTCCAAGCTGGGAATCCGGAGGGCACACAAAAACGGCCTGGTAAGCCACAACCTCTGGTTGTGGACTTTTATACACTCTCTGGGGGTCTTTCTGAAGGAGTGAATTCTTTACTACAGAGCCTCCACCTCAGCAGCATGTCTGTCACTAGGAGCAAGGCTGCAAAGCTTTACTCTATATGCACTGCATGTAAGCTCATACTGCCCGAACCGAGCACATATCCACACTGTGATGCCTGCTCTACCGTGGTGGTGCCTCAGCCTGGAGTCTCCCCAGTGGTCCCTTCGGCTGCTCCAGCCCCGGTGGCTGAACCCCCGGCTTGGGTAGCATCGTTTTCTAAAGCTATCTCCCAGTCCTTTGCCGACTCCATGGGACAGCTGTCACGGACTCTGCTAACCATGCATCAGCCCCCTTCTCAGGGTGCCTCTGCTGCTCCGACTCGCTCTGCAGAGCTCACAGAGTATGTTTCATCTGATCCCAGACCCCGTCCTCCTAAACGGAGACGCAGGGACTCTTCTCCTTCCTCGTCCCACGGCTCTGATTCACGTGCTGAATCGCAAGGCGAGGAGGATGCCTTTACTGTGGGCTCAGACGCTACGTCTATGTACCCCATTGATCTACCTGAAGGTGATGCGGATGTTAGTGACTTGATTGCGTCCATTAACTCCGTACTGGACCTTAATCCACCAGTGTCAGACGAACAAGCTTCTTTGGTAGAAAAACACCAGTTTACCTCACCTAAGAGAGCAAGGAGTACGTTTTTTAACCACTCCAGTTTTCAGGCCACTGTGACCAAACCCAGGGCCTGCCCTGACAAACGCTTTCCTAAGCGTACCTCTGATGACCGTTTTCCTTTTCCACCTGAGGTGGTCAAGGAGTGGGCTCAGTCACCAAAGGTAGATCCTCCGGTGTCTAGAATCTCAGCCCGGACAGTTGTGTCTGTGGCGGATGGCACCTCTCTTAAGGACTCCACTGACCGCCAGGTTAACCTTCTGGCCAAATCTGTATATGAAGCGGCAGGGGCCTCTTTCTCCCCGTCCTTTGCAGCAGTGTGGGCTCTTCAGGCCATCTCTGCTTCTCTGGCGGAGATGCACTCCCTCACGAGGGACTCTATGCCCGAAATGGTTGCCTTAACTTCCCAAGCTTCGGCTTTTTCATCCTATGCTATGTCTGCCATTTTGGAGGCGTCTCACCGCACAGCGGTAGCCTCCGCTAATTCCCTCGCGATCCGCAGGATCTTGTGGCTTCGTGAGTGGAAAGCAGACGCTGCTTCCAAGAAGTTTCTAGCTGGGCTCCCTTTTTCTGGGACCCGGCTGTTCGGTGAACAACTGGATGAAATCATTAAGAAAGCTACTGGCGGGAAGAGTACTTCCTTGCCACAAACTAAAACCAGGAAACCTGTCCAGGGCAGGAACCAGTCGAGATTTCGGTCCTTTTGTTCCTCTAACTGGTCCTCCTCTAAGCCCTCAGCCTCGTCCACTAACTCAGCTAAGGATCGAAAACCCAACTGGCGCACGAAGCCTCGTCCTCCGAAGAACGGAGGAGCCGCTGCCACCAAGGCAGCCTCCTCTTGACTATCGGGCCGCGCCAGAAACGTCCTTAGTCGGTGGCAGGCTCTCCCACTTTGGCGAGTGTGGTTTCAACACGTCTCCGACCAGTGGGTGCGGGATATCATCTCGCACGGCTACAGGATAGAATTTTCTTCCAGCCCGCCAAACAGATTTTTTCTGTCCACTCCCCCCTGCTCCAAGGCCGCCGCCTTCTCACAGGCCGTGGCATCCTTGCAGGCCAACAGAGTGATTGTACCGGTTCCCGCTCGGGAACGGTTCAGAGGTTTCTACTCAAACCTCTTCCTAGTCCCCAAAAAGAACGGTTCCTTCCGGCCCATCCTGGATCTCAAGCTTCTCAACAAGCATGTTCAGGTGCGGCACTTTCGCATGGAATCTCTGCGATCAGTCATTGCCTCAATGACCCAGGGAGATTTTCTTGCATCCATCGACATCAAAGATGCCTATTTGCATGTGCCAATTGCAGTTTCACACCAGCGTTGGCTCCGTTTTGTAATCGGGGAGGAACACTTCCAATTCGTGGCTCTCCCCTTCGGGCTAGCCACGGCACCTCGAGTATTCACCAAGGTCATGGCAGCAGTGGTTGCGGTTCTGCACCTCCAGGGGTTGGCAGTGATTCCTTACCTGGACGACCTTCTAGTCAAGGCTTCATCCAGTGCAGACTGTCAGCGGAGTGTCTCGCTCACTCTTGCCACGTTTGTCCAATTCGGGTGGCTTGTCAATCTGCCAAAGTCCACTCTGACCCCGACCCAGAAACTCACGTACCTAGGGATGCAATTCGAGACTCTGCCGGCACTTGTCAAGCTGCCCTTAGTCAAACAGCAGTCCCTTCATTGGGCGGTGCGCTCTCTGTTGCGGGCCCACCGTCATTCCATCAGGCACCTCATGCAGGTACTGGGTCAGATGGTGGCGTCAATGGAAGCGGTTCCCTTTGCCCAGTTACATCTGCGTCCTCTGCAGCTGGACATTCTCCGCTGTTGGGACAAGCGGACCTCTTCCTTGCACAGGCTAGTGACTCTGTCGCCACAGACCAAGAGCTCTCTTCAGTGGTGGCTTCGGCCCCTCTCTCTATCCCAGGAACGCTCTTTTCTGATCCCGTCTTGGGTAATTCTCACCACGGACGCCAGTCTGTCCGGCTGGGGAGCAGTGTTTCTCCACCACCGAGCACAGGGCACTTGGACTCCGTCCGAATCAGCCCTCTCGATCAATGTTCTGGAAATCAGAGCTGTGCTCCTAGCTCTCGAAGCCTTTCACCACCTGTTGGCGGGCAAGAACATTCGAGTCCAGTCAGACAACGCGACAGCGGTTGCCTACATCAATCACCAGGGCGGGACTCGCAGCCGCCTGGCAATGTTGGAGGTACAACGCATCCTTCAGTCGACGGAGGACTCCAAGTCTACCATATCCGCAGTCCACATCCCAGGCGTAGAAAACTGGGAGGCAGATTATCTCAGCCGTCAAACCGTGGACAGCGGTGAGTGTGCCCTGCATCCGGCGGTGTTTCGGTCAATCTGCCGCAAGTGGGGCACTCCGGAAGTGGATCTCATGGCATCCCGGCACAACAACAAGGTCCCGGTTTACGTGGCTCGCTCCCACAATCCTCAGGCCTTGGCAGCGGACGCGCTGGTTCAGGATTGGTCCCAGTTCCGTCTAGCCTATGTGTTTCCTCCCCTAGCTCTCTTGCCCAGAGTCCTGCGCAAGATCAGAATCAGGGCCGTCGGGTCATAATCATTGCTCCAGACTGGCCCAGACGAGCTTGGTACCCAGACATGTTCCGTCTGTCCGTGGAAGTGCCGTGGCATCTCCCGGACCGCCCAGACCTTCTCTCACAAGGTCCGTTTTTCCGCCAGAATTCTGCGGCCCTCAGGTTGACGGCGTGGCTCTTGAGTCCTGGATCCTGACGGCTTCAGGCATTCCTTCCGAGGTCATCTCCACTATGACTCAGGCTCGGAAGTCTTCCTCGGCCAGGATTTACCACAGGACTTGGAGAATTTTCCTGTCCTGGTGTCGTTCGTCCGGCCATGCTCCTTGGCCTTTTTCCTTGCCGACCATCCTGTCTTTTCTACAGTCCGGTCTGCAGCTAGGACTATCCCTCAATTCCCTCAAGGGACAGGTCTCGGCTCTTTCAGTGTTGTTCCAGCGGCGTATCGCGGCTGGCTCAGGTGCGCACCTTCATGCAGGGCGCATCTCACATCATTCCTCCTTATCGGAGGCCCTTGGATCCCTGGGACCTTAATCTGGTCC
Source organism: Anomaloglossus baeobatrachus (assembly GCF_048569485.1). NCBI lineage: Eukaryota > Metazoa > Chordata > Amphibia > Anura > Aromobatidae > Anomaloglossus > Anomaloglossus baeobatrachus. Next base: position 20,756 of record NW_027443275.1, on the reverse strand, counting down.
TCACGGCCTTACAGAAACCCCCCTTTGAGCCTCTTAGGGAGGTTCCCTTGTTTCGACTTTCCCAGAAAGTGGTTTTTCTGGTGGCCATAACTTCTCTCAGGAGAGTCTCTGATTTGGCTGCGCTCTCTTCGGAGTCACCCTTTTTGGTTTTTCACCAAGACAAGGTGGTTCTCCGTCCGACGCAGGATTTTCTCCCTAAGGTGGTATCTCCTTTCCACCTTAACCAGGACATTTCATTGCCTTCCCTTTGTCCGGCCCCTGTGCATCGCTTTGAGAAAGCATTGCATACTTTAGATTTGGTGCGGGCGCTCCGGATCTATGTGTCACGCACCGCTGCTCTTAGGCGGTGCACCTCTTTTTGTGCTGACCACAGGTCAGCGCAAGGGTCTCTCGGCTTCCAAACCGACCCTAGCTCGTTGGATTAGGTCGGCCATATCCGATGCCTACCAATGTGCTCAGGTGCCTCCCCCGCCGGGGATTAAAGCGCACTCGACCAGAGCTGTCGGTGCCTCTTGGGCTTTTAGGCACCAGGCTACGGTTCAGCAGGTCTGTCAGGCTGCCACTTGGTCCAGTCTGCATACCTTTTCGAAGCACTACCAAGTGCATGCTCATGCTTCGGCAGATGCGAGCTTGGGCAGACACATCCTTCAGGCGGCTGTCGCCCATTTGTGAAGTTAGGTTTTGCCTACTTCTCAGCTTTCTGTTTATTCCCACCCATGGACTGCTTTGAGACGTCCCATGGTCTGGGTCTCCCATAAGGAACGATGAAGAAAAAGAGAATTTTGTTTACTTACCGTAAATTCTTTTTCTTATAGTTCCGACATGGGAGACCCAGCACCCTCCCTGTTGCCTGTTGGCAGTTCTTGTTCCGTGTGTTTTCACCAGCTGTTGTTGTAGACAGAGGTTCCGGTTATTCCGGGTTTTACTCTATATCTACTTATGGGTGGATGTCCTCCTTTAGCTTTTGCACTAAACTGGTTGGATTCTGTCATCCAGGGGGTGTATATGCTCGGAGGGAGGAGCTACACTTTTTAGTGTAGTACTTTGTGTGTCCTCCGGAGGCAGAAGCTATACACCCATGGTCTGGGTCTCCCATGTCGGAACTATAAGAAAAAGAATTTACGGTAAGTAAACAAAATTCTCTTTTTTTCCTTTTTTTATTTTTTATTTCCAAAGGTTCCGGAACATTATCCGGAGTTCCCTGAGAACTCCAGGCCCAGGTCCGGTACTAGGGTATTTTTAAAACCTCTCGGATTCTAAATTTTAGAGTCCGGGTCTGTCCATCACTAATCAATAGACAAACAAAAAAAGTGCATAGTGTTCATGTTGTTGTGTAAACAGAAATATTATATGCAAAATTAAAAATGACATGCCATACGGCAAGCAAAATCAAGAAATGCAAAAAACTAAATTATTGAGTAAATGTATTAAATAATAGTTGTATCCTAACTATAATTAAATTGTTGTACAATGTTTTTCTCCACTTTTCTTAGATAATAATCTTTTTTCTTATTTTCTCATAGGCACTTCATTCAGGGAAAAAACCCAATCAAAGTCAACATCTAAGTCACTGAGCGGGTCGAGTGAAGTACCTCAAAATTTGCAGACTACCACGGGTATGGTTTTAGCATATACAGATCTCTAAATTATGGATAAATAGAAAAAGAAACAATTAAAAATAATTTAACACAAACAGTCCCATTCTCACACCACATAAAAATACCCAATTAAAGAAAGCTGTCAAAGCTCTCATTGAGCCCAATAGGAGTCCTTGTGTCCAATCTATAAATCCAATGACTCAAGTTGTGCAAGGGCCTTAAATAGGTTACCACCTCTAACCTCTGATCTATGGCCTTTATAATTAAAGGGGTTATCCGGCTTATTTTGACTTTTCTTCATTATTACCCTATTGGGCTACATTGGGGCAGGTAAGTAGCTAGTGACCACTTACCTGCCCTGCTGTCAGCCTTTCTCCCCCGGCTCAGAGCGGTCATGTGACCGCTCCTGCCACGATTTTGCTGCTTCGGTCATTTCATGTCAACATGGGCAGGACCATGTTGACATGCAAATTTGGAACAGCATGTTGCCGCCCTGCTGGGCGGGTACAGTGTGTGGAGTCCCCGCCCCTCTTCCCTGCACCCTCCCACACATTCCTCCGCACCCCGTACTCTCCCCGCCCACGGTGTTACCGCCAGCACCAGGCCCCCTGCTCAGGATAGCAGGAGTGCCCGTGCAGTCTGTGTCCCGCTCCAGCCCCGCGGCTGCCTTCATTGCAGGCTCAGCAGCCTCTCACATTGCAGCGCAGGCAGGGATGTTAGATGACATCATTGCCTGCTGTGACGATCTTCGCTTCACTCCTGTCAGCGCTGTCAGTGCCTTCTATGCCGCTGCGTTCTCACGTCACTAGCGGTGACGTCTCGGGCGATACTGCTGAGAACGCGGCGGGCATAGAAGTCAGGGACAGATCTGACAGGAGTGAAGCGAAGATCGTCACCGCAGGTAATGATTTCATCTAACCTCCTGATAGCAGCGCTCGGCATCCCCTGCAGTGACCTGGGCTATTGATGTTAGCTCAGGTCACTGCATTACTCTCCCAGCCAATGAGGAACATTCTGTTCTTCATTGACTGGTACATTGACTATGGTATGGATCGTCATGGGACCCCCTTATTGGATTATGCCGGACCTGGATTTGTTTTTCTTTTGAATAAATTGGTGAATGAGGGAATGTTTTGAGTAGTGTTTTTTCAAATAAAACTATTTTTTTTGTTGTCTATTTTTTTCTATTACTGACTGGGTTTGTGATGTCGGATATCTGATAGACGCGTGACATCACTAACCCCAGGGCTTGATGCCAGGTGACATTACACATTTGGCATCAACCCCATATATTATCCCGTTTGCCACCGCACCAGGGCACGGGATGAGTTGGGGCGAAGCACCAGGATTGGCACATCTAATGGATGTACCACTTCTGGGGCGGCTGTGGCCTGCTATTTTTAGGCTGGGGAGTGTCCAATAACAGTAGGCCTCCCTAGTCTGAGAATACCAGACGACAGCTGTCTGCTTTACCTTGGCTGGTGATCCAATTTGGGGGGACCCCATGTTTTTTGTTTTAAACTATTTATTTAATTTAAAATAACAGCGTGGGGTGCCCTCTGTTTTGGATTACCAGCCAAGGTGAAGCTGCCAGCTGTGGTTTGCAGGCTGCAACCATCTGCTTTACCCTAGCTGGCTACAAAAGTATGTTTTTTTTTTAATTATTTTTTATTTATTTTTTGGATAAATACAAGGCTAAGCACACTTTAGTGCCACATGAAAGTCACTAAAGGGTGCCAGCTTAGAATATGCAGGGGGGTAGGACATTATATGTCTTTCTCATCTATCTATCTATCTATCTATCTATCTATCTATCTATCTATCTATCTATCTATCTATCTGTCTAACCCTCTGTTCATTCATTCATCCCTCTATCTCTCTGTCTCTATATCTATCTATTCATCTCTATATCTACTCATCTATTTATCTTTCTTGCTGCTTCCGTTTTTTGCAGTCCGCAAAAAAACGGAAGACACGGATGTATCCGTGAAAAAATTGGCCATTTTTTGCGGACCGCAAAAACGGAACGGTCATGTGAATGTAGCCTACATGTGTTCCCTATGGGGGTAGGGGTCGGTACAGAACGATGGTGAGGGGGAGGTCGCTACAGAGCGCCGTGTGTGTGTGTGTGTGTGTGTGTGGGGGGGAGGGTTGCAGAGCCTGATGTGTGTGGCGCAGAGCCCGATGTGTGTGTGTTTGTGTGTGTGTGTGTATGTGTGTGGCGCAGAGCCCTATGTGTGTGTGTGTGTGTGTGGCGCAGAGCCCGATGTGTGCGTGCGTGCGTTGTGTGTGTGTGTGTGTGTGTGTGTGTGTGTGGCGCAGAGCCCGATGTGGGGCTGTTATTTTCATTGCTAGAGTGATAACAGATCAGGTGCTGGGGTAGAATACTGACAGGGAATGTGTGTGCAGGGGGCGGGCAGGGGACGGGGCTGGACACTGAGGCCGGGCAGTGCCAGCTCTAACTGAGGTTTTGCACAGGAAGTGGTCAGTTTGCTAGAGCAAAATGTAAACAAAGAACTGCAGAGAATAAAGGGATAATTCAATAGGAACAAAAGTTAGAAAACAAAAATAACAATGTAGGGGTGTTTTATATGACAATACAGCACAGATAAACTCAACATTTTTTGGTAAGCTAATGTCGGACAACTCCTTTAATTTGCTTCAGTCAGATTTATGGTACAATTGGAAATGTTTTGGTAGGGTTTTTAGGTCTTCCACCTCATGCAGAGTCTTTGTTTTCTCAATGTCCCTGATGGGCTCACGGAATCCCACCTTTAACCCCCTAACCCCTGGACGATTTTTCCGTTTTTGTTTTTTGCTCCCCTTTTTCCAAGAGTCGTAACTTTTTTATTTTTCCCGTCAATCTTGCCATAAGAGGGCTTGTTTTTTGCGGGACGTATTGGTCTTTTAAGTGAAACCATGAGTTTTACCATATATGGTACTGGAAAACAGCACAAAATTTCCATGTGCGGAAAAATTACAAAAAAGTGTGATTGGACAATGGTTTATGGGGTACTTTATTCACCGTGTTCACTGTATGGTAAAACTGATGGGTGGGTGTGATACTTCAGGTTGGTATGAGTTCGTTGATACCAAACATGTTTAGGTTTACTTTTATATAAGGGGTTAAAAAAAGGTTTGTCCAAAAAATTGGAGCACTTTCTGCGGCATTTTCTGCAACTTGTAGTGTTCTCATTTTCTTTGTCGCTCCATTGGGAGACCCAGACAATTGGGTGTATAGCTACTGCCTCCGGAGGCCACACAAAGTATTACACTTAAAAGTGTAAAGCCCCTCCCCTTCTGCCTATACACCCCCCGTGGGATCACGGGCTCCTCAGTTTTCATGCTTTGTGCGAAGGAGGTCAGACATCCACGCATAGCTCCACTGTTTAGTCAGCAGCAGCTGCTGACTATGTCGGATGGAAGAAAAGAGGGCCCATACTAGGGCCCCCAGCATGCTCCCTTCTCACCCCACTTTTGTCGGCGGTGTTTGTTAAGGTTGAGGTACCCATTGCGGGTACGGAGGCTGGAGCCCACATGCTGCTTTCCTTCCCCATCCCCCTTAGGGCTCTGGGTGAAGTGGGATCTTACCGGTCTCCAGGCACTGAGGCCGTGCTCCATCCACAGCCCCTGGGAATCTGCTGGACATGGAGCTGAGTATCTTCAGGGACATGGCCCTGCTACTTCAAGGTACTCTGTGTCCCCGTACAGACCGCGCACAGTCACACTACAGCATTGCTGGGTGTGTTAGTGCGCCGGGGACAACAGCGCTGCGCGCTTGTGCCATGACTAACTACAGCTTGCTGAGTGTGTCAATGTATTGGGAACTGCCGCGCCGGCCGCTGCTGTCAGTTTTACACTGCGGCGCGGCTGGGACTTGTGGTGCGCCGGGGACTTCCGCGCTGGCCGTGCATATATGACGGCCGCGCTTACTACTCGAGTCCCCGGCTTTTGCGGCCTAGTTTCGTTTCGTTCCCGCCCCCAGGCCTGCCAGTCAGGGGAAGGGCGGGACGCTGTACAGAACGTCAGCGCCGAGGGCTGGAGTCTACTTTACATACTCCAGCCCTCACACTGGGCACAGTGGGACGCCACTTTCCCGCACTTTGTCTGAGGCACGCCCACGGCCTGCCCCTCTCCACAGGACGCCGGCAGCCATTCCTGTGTGCAGTCTGAGCTGGAGAAGGGAGACAAGTTCTGGGAGACCCAGACACGGGATTCTGGCGACCACACACCCGCTTTTGAGCGGGCGGTAAGCAGCACCTGTGGTGCTGACCCCAATAGTGCCGAAGTGTACATTTGTATTTTTATGCTTGCATGCTATACATTGCACTGTACGGTCGTTATTGATTCTTGGCTATATACCCTCCTAGATTGCTCAGAGGAGACAACAGCATGTCGTCCGCAAAAAGCAAGGGTGCCAAGGCACAGGCTTTCTATGCTGCTTGTACCGCATGTGAGGCTATTCTACCGGCAGGTTCCACTGACCCCCATTGTGTGCAGTGCTCGGCTCCTGTGGCACTTGCTCGGCCGGGGCCTTTGCTAGAGGTGACCCAGGGAGAACCACCTGTGAATACTGTCCAGGTGACGGGGACGGAGTTTGCAGTTTTTGCTGATAGATTGTCTGTGACTATGACTAAAATTCTAGAAACTTTGCAGTCTAGACCGGTAACTCAGACCATGGGAACTGTTGAATCATTGCTCCCTGGTCCCCCTCAGTTGGAACAACTCCGGGCTCCGGGGGTGTCCCATGCATCCCAGGGTGAAGGCTCTGACACGGACGACAGTCCCAGACAGCCTAAGCGAGCTCGCTGGGAGCGGCCCTCGACTTCATCACACTGGTCAGGGTCCCAGCAGGAGGACTCTCTGTATGATGAGGCGGAGGTAGCTGATCAGGATTCTGATCCTGAGACCGCTCTCAATCTGGATACACCTGATGGTGACGCCATAGTGAATGATCTTATAGCGTCCATCAATAGAATGTTGGATATTTCTCCCCCAGCTCCTCCAGTGGAGGAGTCAGCTTCACAGCAGGAGAAATTCCATTTCAGGTATCCCAAGCGTAAATTCAGTACTTTTCTGGACCACTCCGACTTTAGAGAGGCAGTCCAGAAACACCACGCTTATCCAGATAAGCGTTTCTCCAAACGACTTAAGGATACACGTTATCCCTTTCCCCCTGACGTGGTCAAGGGCTGGACCCAGTGTCCCAAGGTGGATCCTCCAATCTCCAGGCTTGCGGCTAGATCCATAGTTGCAGTGGAGGATGGGGCTGCACTTAAAGATGCCACTGACAGACAGATGGAGCTCTGGTTGAAATCCATCTATGAAGCTATCGGCGCGTCGTTTGCTCCAGCATTCGCAGCCGTATGGGCACTCCAAGCTATTTCAGCTGGTCTTACACAGATTGACACGGTCACACGTACATCTGTTCCGCAGGTGGCGTCCTTAACCTCTCAAATGTCTGCATTTGCGTCTTACGCGATTAATGCTGTCCTGGACTCTACGAGCCGTACGGCAGTGGCGTCCGCCAACTCCGTGGTTTTACGCAGAGCCTTGTGGTTAAGGGAATGGAAGGCAGATTCTGCTTCCAAAAAGTGCTTAACCAGTTTGCCATTTTCTGGTGACCGACTGTTTGGTGAGCGATTGGATGAAATCATTAAACAGTCCAAGGGTAAGGATTCATCCTTACCCCAGCACAATTCAAACAAACCTCAACAGAGGAGGGGACAGTCGGGGTTTCGGTCCTTTCGAGGCTCGGGCAGGTCCCAATTCTCCTCGTCCAAAAGGACTCAAAAGGATCAGAGGCGCTCAGATTCTTGGCGGGCTCAGTCACGCCCAAAAAAGACAGCCGGAAGAACCGCTCCCAAGGCGGCTTCCTCATAACTTTCGGCCTCCTCTCTCCGCATCCTCGGTCGGTGGCAGGCTCTCCCGCTTTGGCGACATTTGGCTGCCACAGGTCAAAGACCGTTGGGTGAGAGACATTCTGTCTCACGGGTACAGGATAGAGTTCAGTTCTCGTCCTCCAACTCGATTCTTCAGAACTTCTCCACCTCCCGACCGAGCCGATGCTCTTCTGCAAGCGGTGTGCACTCTAAAGGCAGAAGGAGTGGTGATCCCTGTTCCTCTTCAGGAGCAAGGTCACGGTTTTTACTCCAATTTGTTTGTGGTGCCAAAGAAGGACGGGTCTTTCCGTCCCGTTCTGGACCTAAAACTGCTCAACAAGCACGTGAAAACCAGGCGGTTCCGGATGGAATCCCTCCGCTCCGTCATCGCCTCAATGTCTCAAGGAGATTTCCTAGCATCAATAGACATCAAGGATGCTTATCTCCACGTGCCGATTGCTCCAGAGCACCAGCGTTTTCTACGCTTCGTTATAGGAGACGAACACCTTCAGTTCGTAGCTCTGCCTTTCGGGCTGGCGACAGCCCCACGGGTCTTCACCAAGGTCATGGCAGCAGTAGTAGCAGTCCTGCACTCTCAGGGTCACTCTGTGATCCCTTACTTGGACGATCTACTTGTCAAGGCACCCTCTCAAGAGGCATGCCAACACAGCCTGACCGTTGCGCTGGAGACTCTCCAGAGTTTCGGGTGGATCATCAACTTTTCAAAGTCAAATCTGACCCCGACCCAATCGCTAACATATCTTGGCATGGAGTTTCATACTCTCTCAGCGATAGTGAAGCTTCCGCTGGACAAACAGCGTTCACTACAGACAGGGGTACAATCTCTCCTTCAAGGACAGTCGCATCCCCTGAGGCGCCTCATGCACTTCCTAGGGAAGATGGTAGCAGCAATGGAGGCAGTCCCTTTCGCGCAGTTTCATCTGCGTCCACTACAATGGGACATTCTCCGCCAATGGGACGGGAAGTCGACGTCCCTCGACAGGAACGTCTCCCTTTCTCAGGCGGCCAAGGAATCTCTTCGGTGGTGGCTTCTTCCCACCTCATTGTCAAAAGGAAAGTCCTTCCTACCCCCATCCTGGGCGGTGGTCACGACAGACGCGAGTCTATCAGGGTGGGGAGCAGTGTTTCTCCACCACAGGGCTCAAGGTACGTGGACTCAGCAAGAGTCCACCCTTCAGATCAATGTTCTGGAAATCAGAGCAGTGTATCTTGCCCTACAAGCCTTCCAGCAGTGGCTGGAAGGCAAGCAGATCCGAATTCAGTCGGACAACTCCACAGCGGTGGCATACATCAACCACCAAGGAGGAACACGCAGTCGGCAAGCCTTCCAGGAAGTCCGGCGGATTCTGAGGTGGGTGGAAGACACGGCATCCACCATATCCGCAGTTCACATCCCGGGCGTAGAAAACTGGGAAGCAGACTTCCTCAGTCGCCAGGGTATGGACGCAGGGGAATGGTCTCTTCACCCGGACGTGTTTCAGGAGATCTGTCGCCGCTGGGGGATGCCGGACGTCGACCTAATGGCGTCCCGGCACAACAACAAGGTCCCGGCTTTCATGGCACGGTCTCACGATCACAGAGCTCTGGCGGCGGACGCCTTAGTTCAAGATTGGTCGCAGTTCCGGCTGCCTTATGTGTTTCCACCTCTGGCACTGTTGCCCAGAGTGCTACGCAAGATCAGGTCCGACTGCCGCCGCGCCATCCTCGTCGCTCCAGACTGGCCGAGGAGGTCGTGGTACCCGGATCTGTGGCATCTCACGGTAGGCCAACCGTGGACACTACCAGACCGACCAGACTTGCTGTCTCAAGGGCCGTTTTTCCATCTGAATTCTGCGGCCCTGAACCTGACTGTGTGGCCATTGAGTCCTGGATCCTAGCGTCTTCAGGATTATCTCAAGGGGTCATTGCCACCATGAGACAGGCTAGGAAACCAACCTCCGCCAAGATCTACCACAGGACGTGGAAGATATTCTTATCTTGGTGCTCTGCTCAGGGAGTTTCTCCCTGGCCATTTGCATTGCCTACTTTTCTTTCCTTCCTGCAATCCGGTTTGGAAAAAGGTTTGTCGCTCGGCTCCCTTAAAGGACAAGTCTCAGCGCTATCTGTATTTTTTCAGAAGCGCCTAGCACGACTTCCTCAGGTACGCACGTTCCTGCAAGGGGTTGGTCATATCGTCCCTCCTTACAAGCGGCCGTTAGAGCCCTGGGATCTGAACAGGGTTCTAATTGCTCTCCAGAAGCTGCCTTTCGAGCCTATGAGGGATGTTTCTCTTTCTCGCCTTTCACAGAAAGTGGCCTTTCTAGTAGCGGTCACGTCTCTTCGGAGAGTGTCCGAGCTAGCAGCGCTGTCATGCAAATCTCCCTTCCTGGTGTTTCACCAGGACAAGGTGGTTCTGCGCCCGATTCCGGAGTTTCTCCCTAAGGTGGTATCCCCCTTTCATCTCAATCAGGATATCTCCTTACCTTCTTTGTGTCCTCATCCAGTTCATCAATGTGAAAAGGATTTGCATTTGTTGGATCTGGTGAGAGCGCTCAGAATCTACATTTCCCGCACGGCGCCCCTGCGCCGCTCGGATGCTCTCTTTGTCCTGGTCGCTGGTCAGCGTAAAGGGTCGCAAGCTTCCAAATCCACCCTGGCTCGGTGGATCAAGGAACCAATTCTTGAAGCCTACCGTTCTGCTGGGCTTCCGGTTCCCTCAGGGCTGAAGGCCCATTCTACCAGAGCCGTGGGTGCGTCCTGGGCATTACGGCACCAGGCTACGGCTCAGCAGGTGTGCCAGGCGGCTACCTGGTCGAGTCTGCACACTTTTACCAAGCATTATCAGGTGCATACCTACGCTTCGGCGGACGCCAGCCTAGGTAGACGAGTCCTTCAGGCGGCGATTGCCCCCATGTAGGAAAGGGCCGTTTTACGGCCCTATCACGAGGTATTATTTTACCCACCCAGGGACTGCTTTTGGACGTCCCAATTGTCTGGGTCTCCCAATGGAGCGACAAAGAAGAAGGGAATTTTGTTTACTTACCGTAAATTCCTTTTCTTCTAGCTCCAATTGGGAGACCCAGCACCCGCCCTGTTTCCTTCGGGCTTTTTGTTTTTTCGGGTACACATGCTGTTCATGTTCAATGGTTTCAGTTCTCCGATATTCCTTCGGATTGAATTTGTTTTTAAACCAGTTATTGGCTTTCCTCCTTCTTGCTTTGGCACTAAAACTGAGCAGCCCGTGATCCCACGGGGGGTGTATAGGCAGAAGGGGAGGGGCTTTACACTTTTAAGTGTAATACTTTGTGTGGCCTCCGGAGGCAGTAGCTATACACCCAATTGTCTGGGTCTCCCAATTGGAGCTAGAAGAAAAGGAATTTACGGTAAGTAAACAAAATTCCCTTCTTCATTATCGTTCCTATGGGAGACCCAGACATTGGGTGTATAGCTTCTGCCTCCGGAGGACACACAAAGTACTACACTAAAAAGTGTAGCTCCTCCCTCTGAGCCTATACACCCCCTGGAGAGCCAGATCTAGCCAGTTCATTGCTTTGTGTTCAGGAGGCATACATCCACACATGCATTCTCATCTGATTTTTCATTTTTGGAAAGAGTTTGAAGAAAAGCGGGTCCAACTCTGGACCCCCGGCATGTCCCTTCTCACCCCACTGTGTCGGCGGTGCTGTTAAGGTTGATTCCACGGCTGGAGCCTTACATGCCGCGCTCCTTCACCATCCCTCGGGCTCTGGCTTGAAGTGGGAGCCAGCACGGTTCTCCATGTTTGGCAGGAGACCGGTCTCCATCCGCAGCCCTTCAGGATCCTGCTGGACGGAGCACTCATCCCCAGGGACCTGGAACCCTGCGTCTCAGCAAGCTAAGTACCTGAGACGTTTACATTCGGGGTCCCTGTACTTTATTATGTTGGGAGAGTGTGCTGAGTGAGTTTTCTGACTTTTCCGGCCGGTTCTCTGGCTGTCGCCTGAGAACTGCGCCGATGGTGCCTGCGCGCCGGCCGCACCGCTCAAATTTAGGTCCCGGCTTCGCCGGAGGCCTACTTTCGGTTTCACTGCCCTCGCATGTCATTCATGCAGAGGGACAGTGCGGCTCCGCCCAGCGGCCGTTCTGCACAGGGGAGGGACACTCCTCACTGGGTTCATGTCTCCTCCCCTGTAAGTCTCTTTGGCCCTCCAGATCCCGCTCTCAGAGCAGGTCCCGCCCCCTCTCCTTGCTCCGGCGCCATTTTATCAGCGTTTTCTCTGCGATCAGCACTGGCTGCAGCATCCCTGCTGAGGTGCTTGGGGGTCCGGGCTTAGGGATCTGGAGGGCACACAACACCGCTCCAGCGGTCTGGTAAGCCACAACCTCTGGTTGTGGGCCTCTGTAATACTCTCTGGGGGTCACTCTGGCAAGAGCCCCCACTTCAGCAGCACGTCTCACACGAGGAGCAAGGCTCCAAGGCTATATTCAGCATGCACTGCATGTAAGCTCGTGCTGCATGAACCGAGCACATATCCACATTGTGATGCCTGCTCTAACCTGACAATGCCTCAGCCTGGAATCGCACCCACAGTGGTCTCTCCGGCTGCTCCGGCTCCTGTGTCTGAACCCCCGGCTTGGGTAGAATCCTTATCTAGGTCTATCTCCCAGTCTTTTGCCGACTCCATGGGACAGCTGTCCCGGACTTTGCTGAACATGCATCAGCCCCCTTCACAGGGCGCCTCTGCTGCTAGGGCTCTCTCAGCGGAGCTCACAGAGGATTCCTCATCTGGTCCCAGACCCCGTCCTCCTAAGAGGAGACGCAGGGCTACCTCCCCTTCCTCGTCCCGCGGCTCTGTTTCAGAAGCTGACTCGCAGGAAGAGGAGGATACCTTCACAGGGGGCTCGGAGGCTACCTCCATGTGCCCCATTGATCTGTCCGAAAGTGACTCAGATGTTAGTGATTTGATTGCGTCCATTAATTCTGTACTGGACCTCAATCCGCCAGTATCAGAGGAGCAACCCTCTCTGGCAGAAAAGCACCAGTTTACCTTGCCTAAGAGGACAAAGAGTGTGTTCTTTAACCACTCCAGTTTTCAGGCCGCTGTGACCAAGCCTTGGGCCTGTCCTGACAAACGCTTCCCAAAGCGTGGTTCTGATGACCGTTTTCCCTTTCCACCTGAGGTGGTCAAGGAATGGGCTCATTCACCAAAGGTAGACCCCCCGGTGTCTAGACTCTCAGCCTGGACCGTTGTATCAGTGGCTGATGGCACCTCTCTTAAGGATTCCACTGACCGCCAGGTTGACCTTCTGGCCAAATCTGTATATGAGGCGGCAGGGGCCTCGTTCTCCCCATCTTTTGCGGCAGTGTGGGCTCTCAAAGCCATCTCTGCTTCTCTAGAGGAGATGCATTCCCTCGCCAGGGAATCTATGCCCGAAATGGTTGCCTTAACTTGCCAAGCTTCCGCTTTTTCATCCTATGCCATGTCTGCCATGCTGGAGGCTTCTCACCGCACTGCGGTGGCTTCGGCTAATTCCCTCGCTATCCGCAGGATCTTGTGGCTTCGAGAGTGGAAGGCAGATGCTTCTTTAAAGAAGTACCTTGCTGGGCTCCCTTTTGCTGTGTCCAGGCTATTCGGTGAACAACTGGATGAAATTATTCAGGAAGCTACTGGCGGGAAGAGTACTTCCATTCCACAAACCAAAACCAGGAAACCTGTCCAGGGTAGGAACCAGTCGAGGTTTCGTTCCTTTCGTTCCTCCAACTGGTCGTCCTCTAAGCCCTCGGCCTCGTCCACTAACTCAGCCAAGAACCAAAAATCCAACTGGCGCACAAAGGCGCGTCCACAGAAGGCCGCAGGAGCTGCTGCCGCTAAGGCAGCCTCCTCTTGACTATCTGTCAACACGTCTCCGATCAGTGGGTGCGGGATGTCATCTCCCACGGCTACAGGATAGAATTCTCTTCCAGCCCGCCAAACAGATTTTTTCTGTCAACTCCCCCCTGCTCCAAGGCCGCCGCCTTCTCTCAGGCCATGGCATCCTTGCAGGCCAACGAAGTAATTGTACCGGTTCCCGCCCGGGAACGGTTCAGAGGTTTCTACTCAAATCTCTTCCTAGTTCCAAAAAAGAACGGTACCTTCCGGCCCATCCTGGATCTCAAGCTTCTCAACAAGCATGTTCAGGTGCGGCATTTTCGCATGGAATCTCTGCGGTCAGTCATTGCCTCAATGACCCAAGGGGATTTCCTGGCATCCATCGACATCAGAGATGCCTATCTGCATGTGCCAATTGCAGTTTCTCACCAGCGTTGGCTACGTTTTGCAATCGGAGAGGAACATTTCCAATTCGTGGCTCTCCCCTTCGGGTTAGCCACGGCCCCTCGGGTATTCACCAAGGTCATGGCAGCAGTGATTGCGGTTCTGCACCTCCAGGGGTTGGCAGTGATTCCTTACCTGGACGACCTTCTAGTCAAGGCTTCATCCAGCGCAGACTGTCAGCGGAGTGTCTCGCTCACTCTTGCCACTCTAGCCAAATTCGGGTGGCTGGTCAATCTGCCCAAATCCACTCTGACTCCGACCCAGAGGCTCACGTACCTAGGGATGCAGTTCGAGACTTTGCCGGCACTTGTGAAGTTGCCCTTGATCAAACAGCAGTCCCTCCAACTGGCGGTGCGCTCTCTCCTGAGGCCCCGCCGTTATTCCATCAGGCACCTGATGCAGGTGCTGGGTCAAATGGTGGCGTCAATGGAGGCTGTTCCCTTTGCCCAGTTCCATCTGCGTCCTCTGCAGCTGGACATTCTCCGCTGTTGGGACAAGCGGCCTTCCTCCTTGCACAGGTTAGTGGCTCTGTCGCCACGGACCAGGAGCTCTCTTCAGTGGTGGCTTCGGCCCCTCTCTCTGTCTCAGGGACGCTCCTTCCTGGCTCCGTCCTGAGTGATCCTCACCACGGATGCCAGTCTATCCGGCTGGGGAGCGGTATGTCTCCACCACCGAGCACAGAGCACTTGGACTCCGTCCGAGTCAGCCCTCTCGATCAATGTGCTGGAAACCAGAGCCGTGCTCCTGGCTCTCCTAGCTTTTCACCACCTATTGGCGGGCAAGCACATCCGAGTCCAGTCAGACAACGCGACAGCGGTTGCCTACATCAATCACCAGGGCGGGACACGCAGCCGCCTGGCAATGTTGGAGGTACAACGTATCCTTCAATGGACGGAGGACTCCAAGTCCACCATATCCGCAGTCCACATACCAGGCGTGGAAAACTGGGAGGCAGATTATCTCAGCCGTCAGACCGTGGACAGTGGCGAGTGGTCCCTGCATCCGGCAGTGTTTCAGTCAATATGTCGCAAGTGGGGCACTCCGGACGTGGACCTAATGGCATCCCGTCACAACAACAAGGTTCCGGTTTACGTGGCTCGCTCCCACGATCCTCAGGCATTCTCCGCGGATGCACTGGTTCAAGACTGGTCCCAGTTTCGTCTGTCCTACGTGTTTCCCCCTCTAGCTCTCTTGCCCAGAGTCCTGCGCAAGATCAGAATGGAGGGCCGTCGGGTCATCCTCATTGCTCCAGACTGGCCCAGGCGAGCTTGGTACCCAGACCTGCTCCATCTGTCCGTGGAGGTGCCGTGGCATCTTCCGGACCGTCCAGACCTTCTCTCACAAGGTCCATTTTTCCGCCAGAATTCTGCGGCTCTCAGATTGACGGCGTGGCTCTTGAGTCCTGGATCTTGACGGCTTCTGGCATTCCTCCTGAAGTCATTTCCACTATGACTCGGGCCCGGAAGTCTTCCTCGGCCAAAATCTATCACAGGACTTGGAAAATTTTCCTGTCCTGGTGTCGCTCTTCCAGCCATGCTCCTTGGCCTTTTTCCTTGCTGACCCTTCTGTCCTTTCTACAGTCCGGTCTGCAGCT
Source organism: Anomaloglossus baeobatrachus (assembly GCF_048569485.1). Classification (NCBI taxonomy): domain Eukaryota; kingdom Metazoa; phylum Chordata; class Amphibia; order Anura; family Aromobatidae; genus Anomaloglossus; species Anomaloglossus baeobatrachus. Next base: position 5,389 of record NW_027443275.1, on the reverse strand, counting down.
AGGACTGTCCCTCAATTCTCTCAAGGGACAAGTCTCGGCTCTGTCAGTGCTTTTCCAGCGGCGTATCGCCCGGCTGGCTCAGGTCCGCACCTTCATGCAGGGCGCGTCACATCATTCCGCCTTACCGGCGGCCCTTGGATCCCTGGGACCTCAATTTGGTCCTCACGGCCTTGCAGAAACCCCCCTTTGAGCCTCTTAGGGAGGTTTCTTTGTTTCGTCTTTCACAGAAAGTGGTCTTTCTAGTGGCCATAACTTCCCTCAGGAGAGTCTCTGATTTGGCTGCGCTCTCTTCGGAGTCACCTTTTTTGGTTTTTCATCAAGATAATGTGGTTCTCCGTCCGACTCCGGACTTTCTTCCTAAGGTGGTCTCTCCTTTCCACCTTAACCAGGACATTACGCTGCCTTCCTTTTGTCCGGCTCCTGTTCATCGCTTTGAAAAAGCGTTGCATACTCTGGATCTGGTGCGAGCGCTCCGGATCTATGTGTCACGCACCGCTGCTCTTAGGCGGTGCACCTCTCTTTTTGTGCTAACCACAGGTCGGCGTAAGGGCCTCTCTGCTTCTAAGCCGACCTTAGCCCGTTGGATTAGGTCGACCATTTCGGATGCCTACTAGTGTTCTCAGGTGCCTCCCCCGCCGGGGATCAATGCACACTCGACCAGAGCTGTCGGTGCCTCTTGGGCTTTCAGGCACCAGGCTACGGCTCAGCAAGTCTGTCAGGCTGCCACTTGGACTAGCCTGCATACCTTTTCAAGGCACTATCAAGTGCATGCTCATGCTTCGGCAGATGCGAGCTTGGGCAGACGCATCCTTCAGGCGGCTGTCGCCCATTTGTGAAGTTTGGTTCTGCCTACTTCTCAGTTTTTTCTGTTTATTCCCACCCATGGACTGCTTTGAGACGTCCCAATGTCTGGGTCTCCCATAGGAACGATAAAGAAAAAGAGAATTTTGTTTACTTACCGTAAATTCTTTTTCTTATAGTTCCGTATTGGGAGACCCAGCACCCTCTCTGTTGCCTGTTGGCAGTTTCTTGTTCCGCGTGTTATCACCGGCTGTTGTCGTGGACAGAGTCTCCGGTTGTTCCGGTTCTTGCTCTGTTTTACTTGTGGGTGGCTATTCTCCTTCAGCTTTTGCACTAAACTGGCTAGATCTGGCTCTCCAGGGGGTGTATAGGCTCAGAGGGAGGAGCTACACTTTTTAGTGTAGTACTTTGTGTGTCCTCCGGAGGCAGAAGCTATACACCCAATGTCTGGGTCTCCCAATACGGAACTATAAGAAAAAGAATTTACGGTAAGTAAACAAAATTCTCTTTTTTCGGGATATGGGGCTCACTGATGGCTTATTTGTTTGCATTTTTAGCTGTACCATTTTTGCACAGATGCTACGTTTTGACTCCCTGGTATTGCATTTTGCTGAAAATTTGCGAAGACCAAAAAACGTAACTTTGCCAGTTGGATTTTTTTTTACGGCTACGCCATCTACCGATCTAATTGATTCATTTTATATTTTGATAGACTGGGCAATTCTGAACTCTGCGATACCAAATGAGTGTATATTTTTTATTTTTTTAACCCTTTGATTTTTAGTGGGGCGAATGGAGAATAATTTAAACTTTTAGTTGTTTTTTTAATTCTATAAAACTTTTTTTTTACTTTTTTTATTTTAATAGTCTCTCTAGGGGTAAGGATTAGCCGTCTGATCGCTTGTTCATTTCTGCTGATCAGAGCGGCAGAGCTCTGAACAGCTGAAATGCTGCTGTCCTGTTAAAGCCAGCCGGCTGTAACAGGATGTGAGTCATGATAGCGACAGGAGTCATCACATAACCCTGTGCTACCATGGCAACCATCGGCTTCCCATGATCGCATTACGGGGCCTCCGATGGCGATGTAGAAAGGCAATTGGAATAGTCATGGGCCCTCGTGTGGATTACCACAGACCTGCGTGTTTTTGGAGTTAATAAAGGAGTGAAATAGGGTATTGTTTTTATCTTATTTTTTGTTTGTGTTTATTTCTTTTCACTTCCAGATTAGTAATGGGGGTAGGGTTTTCATAGACCCTGCCATTACTAATCTAGAGCTTAGTGGCAGCTGTGAGCTGTTATTAACCCCTTATTAGCCTGATTGCCACCGCACCAGTGCAATCGGGAAGAGCCGGGTAAAGTGCCAGGATTGTCACATATAATGGATGTGACAATCCTGGGTGGCTGTGGGCTGCTATTGTTATAACGCGCCTGCTTTAATCTTATTTTATTTAATTTTCCTTTATTTATTTTTTATTTTCTCATAGGCACTTCATTCAGGGAAAAGACCCAATCAAAGTCAACATCTAAGTCACTGAGCGGGTCGAGTGAAGTACCTCAAAATTTGCAGACCACCACGGGTATGGTTTTAGCATATACAGACCTCTAAATTATGGATAAAAAACTATTAAAAGAAGGATTTTTGTGTACTCACCGTCAAATCTCTTTCTCTGAGTCTTCATTGGGGGACACAGGACCATGGGTGTATGCTGCTGTGACTAGGAGGCTGAGACTAAGTAAACATAAAAAAAGTTAGCTCCTCCCTAGCAGTGTACACCCTGAGCCGGAGGCGGATCTATGCCAGTTAAGTGTACAAGCAGTAGTAGGAGAAACCTGAACAACCATAACTAATCAAAGTAATAACAAGAAACACACAGTATCTTATCTAAACCTATACTGTATATAATATATATATATATATATATATATATATATATAAAACATAAATAAAAACATAAATAAGCCGGGTATAGAAGAACGTGTTTCCATAAAGAACCAGTAACACCCGGCAACTAAGAGCAACCCCATATCCAAACAGGGTGGGTGCTGTGTCCCCCAATGAAGACTCAGAGAAAGAGATTTTACGGTGGGTACACAAAAATCCTTCTTTATCGCTTTCATTGGGGGACACAGGACCATGGGACGTCCAAAAGCAGTCCCTGGGTGGGTACAGGAGTAATCATACAGATTCAAAATATACCCAAAACTCTGTAAGAATGCTCGGTGCAAACGTAAACCGGCTTATCATAGGTGTGCCAAAGCCGCTTGCTGTATCCTGGAAAACCTGGAAAAGGTAGAAAAGCTTGACTACGCGGCGGCTCTGAAGACTTGCTTGGCTGACGCCTGGCGTCTGACTGTCCTAGACGCCCCAATTGCACCGGTGGAAAGGCCTTTACACTCCTCGGAGAAAACCTGACTCTAATCCTGTAGGCCTCTGATATGGTCGGCCTGACCTAACTTGCAGTGATAGCCTTGGACGCCGGCATGCCCCTCCTGGGTCCCGTAGACAGGACGAATAGGCCGTCCAAGATGCAGAGGGGTGCGGATCTCGAAACGTAACTCCTCCGAGCTCGCACTAGATCCGGTGTAAGCCGTGACCTCTCCAAGAATCGAATGGAGGCTGGACCGAAGGATGGAGCCACCATCACCTCATTCAGATACTACATCCGGTAGGAAAAAACCTGAGACGGGTGCCGAACAATCTCGTCTTGGTGAAAAAAACAAGAAAAAGTGACCCGCATGAGAGGGATTACAGAGCAGACCTTCTTCTGATTGAAGTGACTGTCCCCAACAAAGGCACCTTCCCGGATAGGCGTGAGATTGAGGATCGAACGGGGCTAATTGAAGAGACCCTAGAGCCAGCTGGAGGTCCCATGGTTCTAGCAGGGAACGATCTAGCGGTGCCAGATGGACGACTCCTTGGATGAACGTCCTGACTTGCGGCCGAGATGCAAGATTTCTTTGGAAAAGAGATATAGAGCCGACACCTGATTTCTCTGGAAAAGAGAGATATAGCCGACACCTGCCCTTTGAAGCTTGCTGGCGAGAGACCCGCCTGTAAGCCTGACTGTAGGAAGGCCAGTAACACTGGGAGTGACAGATCCAGTGGAGATGCGTTGACGTTGACCTCACCCTCTTGAAAGGAGGCCTTTGTTTGAAGACGGAGGCTTCTGAGTTTTGACCATGGTCTGTAACACCTGTGGGATAACGCCTTCCTGGGCTAGTAGCCATGGTTCCACAGCCATGCGGTCAAATTGAGAACCTCTGAATATTGATGTAAAAGAGGACTTTGCGACAGGAAGTTCAGACGATCTGGAAGCCACCATGGGGTGTCTGATGAGCTGCGTGAGCTCTGCGAACAACGCTTGCCTGGGTCAATCCATGGCAATGAGAGCCACTAGGATGCCCTCTGCTCTGAGTTTCTTGAGGACTCTTGTGACTTGATTGTTGAATCGAGAAGCCATCAGGTCAACATTCGGAATATCTCATCTGAGGCAGATCCATTCGAAAGCCTCTCTGTTTAGGGATCATTCGCCTGCCACCAGACCTTGCTGATATAGTCCGCTGCCCAATTCTCCACGGCGGGGAAAAATGAATGTGGACAAAATCTGGAGTGGTGAGGCTATGCCCACTGTACGATCTTCTTCACCTATGTCATCACCATGACGCTCCTTGTTTCGCCCAGGTGATGCCCGACTGGATTCTGGATGGCGATTCTTGTATGAAGGGCTGAAAAAAATCTGCAGGGCTCGCAGAAAATACTCTGATCCCTAAAACAAAATTGATAGGCAGACGGCTCTCCTGGGAGGACCACCGATCGTGAGCCGTGTGCTTCGGAACACCGCTCTCCAGTCGGAAGACTGGTATCGATGGTGACTGCCTGCCAGTGTACTGGTATGAAAGACATTCCACTGGACCGATGAGGGCCGCTGGTCCACCATAAAAACGAGCGGCGGTATCCCGGAGTCAAATGGATCCTGCGATTCAAGGTGAACAGAGAATTGTCCCATCTGTTCGGCCAAGTCAGCTGAAGGAGACGAAGGTGGAAGCGGCAAACGGAACCGCCTCTATTGCCGCCACCATCCGACTGAAGACTCTCCGCTCGGAGTGACGGAGGATCTGGAGGTCTCTTTGGAGGGACACGCGTCCTTGGATGGTATCGAACTCCATGCCTAGAAAGGTAATCCTGCTGGCCGGGGTCAGAGAGGGCTTCTTCCAAATGATGCGCTAGCCTAGTCGGGACAGGATATCGATGGTGACCTAAACACTTAGGAGACCGTCGTCAAAAAGAAGAACCCCTGATCGACAAGGCGACCAGGTACAGAATCACCAAAAATGATCATCTGCTATTGCTAGACGCAGGAACATCTGTGCTGGTGCGACCTGTATGTCCGACGATAGACTTGCTGGAGAAAACTATTATGTCCCCTGAGTCCAGCAACTCGCCGACCCAGGGGTCCGTGATCCAAGTCCGCCAGACGTGATTGAGATGAGACAGGCGCCTCCCCCTGGTCTGCGCCCGCGCGCAACGACCAAGAGTCATCTAGCGGGGTAGCGCTGTGATCCGGATGTCGTTGTCGATGGCTGGCGT
>NW_027443274.1:0-51457 GCF_048569485.1 Anomaloglossus baeobatrachus | reverse complement strand
ACTTGTGAATAGATTGTTCTATTCTTTCAGTTTTATGCATGGTCCTTATTGTTTGTTTTGGGAGAGTTAAACAATCATTTATCAACCCAACTGCCTAGAGTCCTTTTCCTGTTGCGTGGTTTTGCTGTATACTGGGGAGCCCACCCTATACACTACTTTAAATGAAGCATAAGTCTATGTGGAAGGGTCACTATGCTACAATGCGGCCTAGCGGGGCGGTGCAACCACCGTCTGCCCCATCAATGGCATCTGTGTGCTCTTCATCCTCTGTGACTGTGGGGACAGCAGTCACATATGCTTTTTGACGCTGACCTTCCACCCCTGTACCCGCAACAAGCAGTGTCATTGGCAGGTCATCAGTTGTTTTTGAAGTGGAAACAGCTGCTGGTGTTGAGCTGTCTCAGACATTGAGAGAACCACCTTTTGGATGAAGGCAACATTATATCCACGCCTGTACCTTCGTCACAGATTGATGGACTACCTGCAGTTAAAAATTGCGTTGCAGAAATGGAGAGGTGGTGTACAATACAGAGTTGGTCTAGCTTTATTGACAGCTGAAGAACCAACACTGAATATCACAGACAATGAAACTATGCCCCTTAAAGTGTCAGCACTTTTTGAAATTAAAATTGCGTAGCAAAAATGGACAGGTGTGTAGAATGCACAGTTGGTGTACCTTGCTTGACAACAGAGGAACCCTAAGTTAGTATCCCAGACAATTTTAGTATGCCCCTAAAAGTGGCAGCAATTTTTGCAATTAAAATTGCAAAGCAAAAATGGAGAGGTGTGTAGAATGCACAGGTGCTGTAGCTAGCTTGTCAGCAGAGGAAGCCTCAATTTCTATCCCTGCCAATGAAACAATGCCCCAAGGAATTGCCTGAGCTGATTTAGCCAGACGCTGTGATATAAACCCCTGCACAGCGCTGGCACAAACCTGCCTAGCAAAAATTGCTATGAACGGCTGTAATGTAGCCCTGAAAAGAACTGAAATTACAAGTAGTCCCTAATCCCTTAAGCGATGCGTAGATTGCACTGTATGTCTATAGCGCACACAGCAGCAGCGGGAGCGGTGACTGACACCCACCCGCAGCAGAGAGATAATGGTGGCGACGGGGAAAATGACCAGGTCTTATAGGGCAAAGATATGTGACATGCACAGCCAATGACGCATGCCCTTGCTTGTTTGGCAAAAATCCTCTTTGCTGTGTGTGTGTCTGTGATTGGCTGACAGCCTGGCCCGCCCCACTGTACGCACGGTTAGGAAAAAAAAAATGGTGATCACCTTTCTTTCAGCACTCAGCAGCAGCACTGATCTAAACCCTGCCCCCCCCCCGCACACTATACGCTGAATTTTGATAATATCATGATTCACAGTGACTCACAGTAATACAGTGAAAAGCCAGCTAGTAACTAGCTACGCTTTATGGTGATCGAACCATTATCGAATGTAACTCGAACTGCCGAATTTGAAGCAAATCGTTTGAGTTCGTCGAACACCGCCCCAAATCATTTGAATTTGAAATTGGCGAACCGTTTGAATCGAACATCGCTCAACTCTACACAACAGTTAGAGAGTTCTCCAGCAGGAGAGGAAGGGAGCAGTCGCATCTTACAGGTGCTCCGGTGGGAAGGAGGAGAGAGCTCACACGGTTGCCATGGGGAGAGTGAACCTGCTCCCCACGGAGTCAGTGCCACACAGGGCGGCAGGACCCTAGGGAATATCATACTTCACGTTGGATTTCCAGAATCTGTCCGGTCGGGGAAAGTTTCAAGCTTCCTTGCCCACACAGCACCCGACAGCACAGTGCCATATAGGATCCGGGGCCTCGCTTCAAGCCGGACCCCACATCGGAACTGCGGCACCTGCAGATAGGGACAAGAGTGCATCTTGTGAAACCCAGGGTCCCCTCGTAGCTTCAAGCCAGGGGATCCACAGACAGCCGTTACAAGGAGAAACCAACCAAACACCAAACCGGACTAATCTCTAAAGGGATTCAGGTTAGACTGAGCCCATCATAGCACATGACCGATATTATCTGAGTGAGCGGCATTGTACAAAAGTGAGTAAACAACGTGGAACCACAGCTATAGACTCTGACTCCTTATTAACCGTACTGCTGCTCCCTGCTGCCATTACTAGTCCCCTCATCATCCTCCCTGGGGCCCGTTCTACCTGTGGAGAGCAATCCCATCCCTGGCTGCTACTACCATCTGCTCCAGAGGACAGTGACAGCAGCGGTGGCCCATTCCCTGGCCGCATACCCCAGGTGGCGTCACGACAACCACCTCACAAGTACACCCATCATCTTTCCCTGCCATCTTCTGTACACCACGGGGCAACGGAAGCGGGCTAGGCCGCCCGTGACCGTCCCAGTCGACGGCCCGGCGATGAGTAGGTTAATCCGCCTGCCCCATGGGGTGCTACATATGCTTATGTGTGACCACTGTTACTCAGGATATGTTTTTTTGAGGAGTGTAGAAAAGCAGTGTACATTGCTTTACTGCATATTTGAAAGCGTATATCTGGCTTAAAGATTGTAATACGTACCCATGTATGACACCTGAGAAGTGCAAGAGCTCAGAGGAACCGGTCCAAGTGCTGTCAGTTTTTTCCACAGGCCGTACTCACAGACAATATGGCTGAGTGAATACAGCCTATGAAGCAGCTGAACATAAACCTGTCACAAGGTTTTTCCTAATATAAAGTACGGCCACTACCTTTAAATCCGCTTTTACAGCATTATAGTAAGCTGCGTGTATGACCCCAAGCATAGCACAAATAAGGGATTTTTTTTTTTTTATATCCACAGCTGGCGACCAAGTCCGATGGGGACCTTTGGTCTTGATCTGGAGCCTTTTTTCTTCCTACAATAGCCATTGCCTTTCCCTGCGTTGTGTAGCGGATGTGTCCTACGTCATCCACATGTGTTTCCCGACCTCGCTCCTGCACAGGCATACTTCTCTTTGATGTGGCAAGGGCTGGGTAAGGCTAAAGAGTGCTGATTACCCAGAAAAAAAGCCGCCACATGCACACTGCAATACTTTCCTCAGCCTAATGGCGATGGCGATTGTAAGAAGAAGCTGCACTGGATCAAGACCAGAGATGCCCATCGGACCGGACCGCAATGGCGGTGGGTATAATAAAAGCTCTTTTTCTGTACTATGCAGAGGGGCTTGGGGAAATACATGCAGCTTACTAGATTACTGTAAAAGAAGTCTTAAAGGCGGTGGCTGTACTTTATATATCAGTAAAACCTAATGACAGATTCCTATTAAGAATGGGTTGCTATTCATGGGCCACTCCTGTGTACTTTCCCCCCAGGCCAAAATCTGGCAGCCAGCCGCTGGCATGCAGTAATTGTTCTGAATGTAAATGTAAATAAAGGGTGGGCCATAAGTATGGATACACCCTGATGATATCACCTTACCGTTTGTGGCTTATTAGTACATGGGAGGGGCAAAACATTTGAGGCCGGGTCATGCCCATGGTGGCCATCTGCAAAGCAGCCATTTTTAATTCAACTTTATTTTTTTTTATCAGAGTGTATCCATCCATACTTATGGCCCACCTTATACATGGTCAGAACATTCTCTTTTTCTGACTCAAAAGGTTTGAAGAGATATAGAATTGTGCATAATCTTACTTGCAATGCCACGTCAGTCATCTACTTAGCAACCTGTCCCTGCAACCTTGCATATGCAGGCATAACGACTCAATAGCTAAAAGTCTGTGCCCTTGAACATGTTAAAAATATAAAAGCAGTGATAAATGACATCCAATTCCACTACATTTTCATGACTTCCATCATTGTAATCTCAAAAGTTTCCATATTGGAGGAACAGACGACATAAGGCTAGGTTCACACACTGCGTTTTTTTGACGCTGCGTTTTTGTGCGTTTTTTGCGGCAAAAACGCACAAAAACGCACCCGCGGCAAAAAAACGCGGCAAAACACGCACGTGTTTTGCTGCGATTTGGTGCGTTTTTTTGCTGCGTTTTGCTGCGTTTTTGCTCACTGCGTCTTTATGCGTTTTTTATCAGTGAACAAAAAAAAAAGGTCTGATGTCATTTCCTTCTTCAATGTGTTCTTCATTCTCCACTAGTGTATGCAGAAGAGCAGACAGCTGCAGAACTACAAGGCTCAGCATGCTCCATCCAATAGTGTATGCAGGAGAGCAGACAGCAGCTGCAGAACTACAAGGCTCAGCATGCTCCATCCAGGACTGTATGCTTGAGGGAGAGTCAGGGGGAGCAGACCTACAAGGCTCAGCATCCTCCATCCAATAGTGTATGCAGGAGAGCAGACAGCAGCTGTCGAACTACAAGGCTCAGCATCCTCCATCCAATAGTGTATGCAGGAGAGCAGACAGCAGCTGTCGAACTACAAGGCTCAGCATCCTCCTTCCAGGACTGTATGCAGGATTTCTTTGCCCCCCCCCAAACAAAAAAAATAACGTGGGCTTCGCCATATTTTTGTATGCTAGCCGGGTACAGCAGGCAGGTACGGGCTGCCCCCAACCCCCAGCTGCCTATTTGTACCCGGCTGGGAACCAAAAATATAGGGAAACCCTTTTTTTTTTAATTATTTCATGAATTTCATGAAATAATTTAAAAAAAAAAATGACGTGAGCTTCGCCCAATTTTTGAGTCCAGCCGGGTACAACTAGGCAGCTGGGGATTGGAATCCACAGTGCAGGGTGCCCATGCTTTCTGGGCACCCCCGCTGTGAATTGCAGTCCCGCAGCCACCCCATAAAATGGCGCTTTCATAGAAGCGCCATCTTCTGGCGCTGTATCCAACTCTTCCAGCTGCCCTGATGCCGTGTGGCTCGCTGGGTAATAATGGGGTTAGGGCTAGCTGTATAGCTGGCCCTAAGCCCGAAATTCATGGTGTCATGCCAATATTAGACATGGCCACCATGAATTTCTAGTAAAGATAAAAAAAAAACACAACACACAGAAAAATATTTTTATTAGAAATAAAACACAACACAATTAGTGACTCCATCTTTATTGAAATAATGAACCCCCCTCCGCAGTAATCCTGGGTCAAGGGTCTCGCGCCGTCCAATCCGGATCCAATATCATCTGATCGGTTTGCTGGAAGGCAAAGCGATCAGATGATGTGTCAGGTTCTAGGGGCTGAAGCACATCACACAGCAGCTGATTGTATAAAAGCCGTTTATGCAATCAGCAGATGCATCGGTGCAAAAAAAAAAAAAAAAAAATACTCACTTATGTGCTGATTACCGGCAGCTCCTGGAGCGATGGGGCGGGAGTCTGATCCTGTCCGATCGCTGCAGCAGCTGCCGGTAATCAGGGATGAAGTCTCCTGACGCATCCGCTGATAGCTTAAACCGGCTGGGCGCCCGCGTCACCGCGATACTTACGATTACCTGATGCGTCAGGTGACTGCATCAGGTGATCCATCGCCAGGTCCTGCATCTATCGGAGATGTCCCGGCTGTCTGCACACAGCCGGAGCGGTGATACCGTGAGAGGAGATGGGAGCGGGCATGGCACCGGGAGGCTGCAAGCAGGTGAGTATAACTTTTTTTTTTTTTTTTCTACTGTTCACTTTTGTTTTCGCAGCCGCTTCCACCTCCCGCCCAGACATGGCGCCGCACGGCAGCATACATGCACAGGACTGGAGGTGGACGCGACGATGACGGTACCGGGAGGATTCACGCTTCTGTGTTTACTGACAGAAGGAATCCTCTTCCTGTACATGTCACTTTACTACCCACCTCCTGCGTTTATAGCTGCGTTTTTGGTCTTGGAAACGCACCAAAACGCAGCTATTTGCGTTTCTCATTGCGTCTTTCAACATCCCATTGCACTCAATGGATGAAAAGCGCAGTGAAAAACGCGAGAATAATTAACATGCTGCGTTTTTGTGGCACCACAAAAACGCAGCTGAAAAAAAACGCTGTGTGCAGACAGCAAAAATGAAAACTCATAGACTTTGCTGGGGAAGCAAAGTCATGCAGTTTTCTGAGCAAAAACGCACCCGAAAACTGCGCAAAAACGCCGCGAAAAACGCACTGTGTGAACTTACCCTAAATGTTTATATCTGTGGAGGAGACATTAAAAAAAACCTTTTCTAAAGATAGAAACTAAATAGATCATGCTGTTAGATCTAAAATTCTCGAATAAACTCATTGAGTACATTAGTTATAATTAGTGATGAGCGATTTTTGTTACTCGCACAGAAAGCATGGGCACCCTGCACTGTGGATTCCAATCCCCAGCTGCCTAGTTGTACCCGGCTGGACTCAAAAATTGGGCGAAGCTCACGTCATTTTTTTTTTAAAATTATTTCATGAAATTCATGAAATAATTAAAAAAAAAAGGGTTTCCCTATATTTTTGGTTCCCAGCCGGGTACAAATAGGCAGCTGGGGGTTGGGGGCAGCCCGTACCTGCCTGCTGTACCCGGCTAGCATACAAAAATATGGCGAAGCCCACGTTATTTTTTTTGTTTGGGGGGGGGCAAAGAAATCCTGCATACAGTCCTGGAAGGAGGATGCTGAGCCTTGTAGTTCGACAGCTGCTGTCTGCTCTCCTGCATACACTATTGGATGGAGGATGCTGAGCCTTGTAGTTCGACAGCTGCTGTCTGCTCTCCTGCATACACTATTGGATGGAGGATGCTGAGCCTTGTAGGTCTGCTCCCCCTGACTCTCCCTCAAGCATACAGTCCTGGATGGAGCATGCTGAGCCTTGTAGTTCTGCAGCTGCTGTCTGCTCTCCTGCATACACTATTGGATGGAGCATGCTGAGCCTTGTAGTTCTGCAGCTGTCTGCTCTTCTGCATACACTAGTGGAGAATGAAGAACACATTGAAGAAGGAAATGACATCAGACCTTTTTTTTTTGTTCACTGATAAAAAACGCATAAAGACGCAGTGAGCAAAAACGCAGCAAAACGCAGCAAAAAAACGCACCAAATCGCAGCAAAACACGTGCGTGTTTTGCCGCGTTTTTTTGCCGCGGGTGCGTTTTTGTGCGTTTTTGCCGCAAAAAACGCACAAAAACGCAGCGTCAAAAAAACGCAGTGTGTGAACCTAGCCTTATGTCGTCTGTTCCTCCAATATGGAAACTTTTGAGATTACAATGATGGAAGTCATGAAAATGTAGTGGAATTGGATGTCATTTATCACTGCTTTTATATTTTTAACATGTTCAAGGGCACAGACTTTTAGCTATTGAGTCGTTATGCCTGCATATGCAAGGTTGCAGGGACAGGTTGCTAAGTAGATGACTGACGTGGCATTGCAAGTAAGATTATGCACAATTCTATATCTCTTCAAACCTTTTGAGTCAGAAAAAGAGAATGTTCTGACCATGTATAAGGTGGGCCATAAGTATGGATGGATACACTCTGATAAAAAAAAATAAAGTTGAATTAAAAATGGCTGCTTTGCAGATGGCCACCATGGGCATGACCCGGCCTCAAATGTTTTGCCCCTCCCATGTACTAATAAGCCACAAACGGTAAGGTGATATCATCAGGGTGTATCCATACTTATGGCCCACCCTTTATTTACATTTACATTCAGAACAATTACTGCATGCCAGCGGCTGGCTGCCAGATTTTGGCCTGGGGGGAAAGTACACAGGAGTGGCCCATGAATAGCAACCCATTCTTAATAGGAATCTGTCATTAGGTTTTACTGATATATAAAGTACAGCCACCGCCTTTAAGACTTCTTTTACAGTAATCTAGTAAGCTGCATGTATTTCCCCAAGCCCCTCTGCATAGTACAGAAAAAGAGCTTTTATTATACCCACCGCCATTGCGGTCCGGTCCGATGGGCATCTCTGGTCTTGATCCAGTGCAGCTTCTTCTTACAATCGCCATCGCCATTAGGCTGAGGAAAGTATTGCAGTGTGCATGTGGCGGCTTTTTTTCTGGGTAATCAGCACTCTTTAGCCTTACCCAGCCCTTGCCACATCAAAGAGAAGTATGCCTGTGCAGGAGCGAGGTCGGGAAACACATGTGGATGACGTAGGACACATCCGCTACACAACGCAGGGAAAGGCAATGGCTATTGTAGGAAGAAAAAAGGCTCCAGATCAAGACCAAAGGTCCCCATCGGACTTGGTCGCCAGCTGTGGATATAAAAAAAAAAAAAATCCCTTATTTGTGCTATGCTTGGGGTCATACACGCAGCTTACTATAATGCTGTAAAAGCGGATTTAAAGGTAGTGGCCGTACTTTATATTAGGAAAAACCTTGTGACAGGTTTATGTTCAGCTGCTTCATAGGCTGTATTCACTCAGCCATATTGTCTGTGAGTACGGCCTGTGGAAAAAACTGACAGCACTTGGACCGGTTCCTCTGAGCTCTTGCACTTCTCAGGTGTCATACATGGGTACGTATTACAATCTTTAAGCCAGATATACGCTTTCAAATATGCAGTAAAGCAATGTACACTGTGCTTTTCTACACTCCTCAAAAAAACATATCCTGAGTAACAGTGGTCACACATAAGCATATGTAGCACCCCATGGGGCAGGCGGATTAACCTACTCATCGCCGGGCCGTCGACTGGGACGGTCACGGGCGGCCTAGCCCGCTTCCGTTGCCCCGTGGTGTACAGAAGATGGCAGGGAAAGATGATGGGTGTACTTGTGAGGTGGTTGTCGTGACGCCACCTGGGGTATGCGGCCAGGGAATGGGCCACCGCTGCTGTCACTGTCCTCTGGAGCAGATGGTAGTAGCAGCCAGGGATGGGATTGCTCTCCACAGGTAGAACGGGCCCCAGGGAGGATGATGAGGGGACTAGTAATGGCAGCAGGGAGCAGCAGTACGGTTAATAAGGAGTCAGAGTCTATAGCTGTGGTTCCACGTTGTTTACTCACTTTTGTACAATGCCGCTCACTCAGATAATATCGGTCATGTGCTATGATGGGCTCAGTCTAACCTGAATCCCTTTAGAGATTAGTCCGGTTTGGTGTTTGGTTGGTTTCTCCTTGTAACGGCTGTCTGTGGATCCCCTGGCTTGAAGCTACGAGGGGACCCTGGGTTTCACAAGATGCACTCTTGTCCCTATCTGCAGGTGCCGCAGTTCCGATGTGGGGTCCGGCTTGAAGCGAGGCCCCGGATCCTATATGGCACTGTGCTGTCGGGTGCTGTGTGGGCAAGGAAGCTTGAAACTTTCCCCGACCGGACAGATTCTGGAAATCCAACGTGAAGTATGATATTCCCTAGGGTCCTGCCGCCCTGTGTGGCACTGACTCCGTGGGGAGCAGGTTCACTCTCCCCATGGCAACCGTGTGAGCTCTCTCCTCCTTCCCACCGGAGCACCTGTAAGATGCGACTGCTCCCTTCCTCTCCTGCTGGAGAACTCTCTAACTGTTGTGTAGAGTTGAGCGATGTTCGATTCAAACGGTTCGCCAATTTCAAATTCAAATGATTTGGGGCGGTGTTCGACGAACTCAAACGATTTGCTTCAAATTCGGCAGTTCGAGTTACATTCGATAATGGTTCGATCACCATAAAGCGTAGCTAGTTACTAGCTGGCTTTTCACTGTATTACTGTGAGTCACTGTGAATCATGATACTATCAAAATTCAGCGTATAGTGTGCGGGGGGGGGGCAGGGTTTAGATCAGTGCTGCTGCTGAGTGCTGAAAGAAAGGTGATCACCATTTTTTTTTTCCTAACCGTGCGTACAGTGGGGCGGGCCAGGCTGTCAGCCAATCACAGACACACACACAGCAAAGAGGATTTTTGCCAAACAAGCAAGGGCATGCGTCATTGGCTGTGCATGTCACATATCTTTGCCCTATAAGACCTGGTCATTTTCCCCGTCGCCACCATTATCTCTCTGCTGCGGGTGGGTGTCAGTCACCGCTCCCGCTGCTGCTGTGTGCGCTATAGACATACAGTGCAATCTACGCATCGCTTAAGGGATTAGGGACTACTTGTAATTTCAGTCCTTTTCAGGGCTACATTACAGCCGTTCATAGCAATTTTTGCTAGGCAGGTTTGTGCCAGCGCTGTGCAGGGGTTTATATCACAGCGTCTGGCTAAATCAGCTCAGGCAATTCCTTGGGGCATTGTTTCATTGGCAGGGATAGAAATTGAGGCTTCCTCTGCTGACAAGCTAGCTACAGCACCTGTGCATTCTACACACCTCTCCATTTTTGCTTTGCAATTTTAATTGCAAAAATTGCTGCCACTTTTAGGGGCATACTA
Organism: Anomaloglossus baeobatrachus; assembly: GCF_048569485.1. Lineage (NCBI taxonomy): Eukaryota > Metazoa > Chordata > Amphibia > Anura > Aromobatidae > Anomaloglossus > Anomaloglossus baeobatrachus. Next base: position 41,254 of record NW_027443274.1, on the reverse strand, counting down.
AAATTGTCTGGGATACTAACTTAGGGTTCCTCTGTTGTCAAGCAAGGTACACCAACTGTGCATTCTACACACCTGTCCATTTTTGCTACGCAATTTTAATTTCAAAAAGTGCTGACACTTTAAGGGGCATAGTTTCATTGTCTGTGATATTCAGTGTTGGTTCTTCAGCTGTCAATAAAGCTAGACCAACTCTGTATTGTACACCACCTCTCCATTTCTGCAACGCAATTTTTAACTGCAGGTAGTCCATCAATCTGTGACGAAGGTACAGGCGTGGATATAATGTTGCCTTCATCCAAAAGGTGGTTCTCTCAATGTCTGAGACAGCTCAACACCAGCAGCTGTTTCCACTTCAAAAACAACTGATGACCTGCCAATGACACTGCTTGTTGCGGGTACAGGGGTGGAAGGTCAGCGTCAAAAAGCATATGTGACTGCTGTCCCCACAGTCACAGAGGATGAAGAGCACACAGATGCCATTGATGGGGCAGACGGTGGTTGCACCGCCCCGCTAGGCCGCATTGTAGCATAGTGACCCTTCCACATAGACTTATGCTTCATTTAAAGTAGTGTATAGGGTGGGCTCCCCAGTATACAGCAAAACCACGCAACAGGAAAAGGACTCTAGGCAGTTGGGTTGATAAATGATTGTTTAACTCTCCCAAAACAAACAATAAGGACCATGCATAAAACTGAAAGAATAGAACAATCTATTCACAAGTCCAAAAGCCTACACCCCTATGCTGCAACACTCGTAATGGCAATTTATAGCCCCTTCTCACCAACCTTTGCCTAACCAAGGGACTGTCTAAACTGTTGCCGCCTACCTGGTAATTGTGTGTGTGTGTGTGTGTGTGTGAACACGACTTACCAGTGGCGCATCACAAGAGCTTACAACTTATCTACCTAAACATAGACAAAACCCATTAACCCCCCTGAATACCCTTGTTAGCTGAAGCCTCACAGATAAGGCAGATGATAACAGTGGTGAGTCAAACCACACAGCTCAGCAACACAGTCCTGGAAATCTTGTAAAGCAACAGTCAGTGCAAACATGTGTTGCTGTCCCTCTAGAATTTTAACTGTAACTGACAAATTGACAGAGCAGAAGCAGCAAATCTTATTGTCTATATAGTCTGCCTAAGCAGAACAGATGTGTTTTGTTAACAAAAGTGTTGCGTGCACGCATTACTGTCTGGGCCCAGCCTACCGTACCCGGGTACTGTGGTGTCCAGTTGCCATAAATACAGAGTTTACAATCCTTTCACGGTAAACAGTATAGACAGCACCGGGAGAATGTCGGTCTCCGGCACAGGATGCTGCTCACATGCATTATGGTCCTCCTCACCAAACTCCAACACGAGTCTCCTCACAATCCACCATAGTGTTTCCGCGGTGGCTACTTGCTGTAACGCACACCTTTAGCGTTTTCTTAAGTTCACAGACAACACCTAGTCCGGTCTCCAAGTCCACAGCCGAAGACCGTTTTGCTATTGCTATAGTGACCAAACAGTCAAAGGCAGATGCAAAAAAACAGCCGCCCCTTGTGGGTAGTCTGCAACAATGCATACAATGAACGGCAAATAAGCATGTTGCATTCACAGTGGATAAAGCTCATCAATACACCCTCACACTATCACTTCATATCCATGTGACAGTTCATGGACGAAGTACTCAAAGTAGTGAGTTTTTGGCCTCTACTTAGAGATTGGTGACAAATCTTACAGATGACGTGACTTGGGTGATCTTTTGCGATGTAAAAAAAGCACCAGGCTAGGCAAGGCTTACAGCCCATGCGACCTGCAGAGCCACCATGACTTCTGCTCAGAGGCAGAGTTATGGCTGAGAATTCAGTTGTTGACGTGCTTCCAGTACTTTGTCTCTGTCCAGGAAGACGCAACCTAACCTCGTCGTCAGTAGCATCCTCCTCCAACTCCTCTGCTGACCTCATCGACTGGCTGACTGTGGTTTGACAGTAAGTGGGGTCTCCAACCTCATTATCACCCTGTGTGTTTTCATTCCCCTCGTCCAGACTCCTCCGAGCCAACCTCTTCCTGCCCTGACCGAATAGTAAAGTTGACGTTCCAATCAGGTATCGGAGTCTCATCAGCATGTTCTCCATTGTCTCCACCAGGAGGATTTATAGTTTGGGAATGAGGGTGTACATTATGCTCAGAACCTTCTTCATCGGGGCCTGGATCCGACTCACAAAGCTTCTGGGCATCAGTGCAGATCATTTCCTTGTCTGGACTCACTGCAGCTTTGGAGCAGACCTCTGATTCCCAGGCTATAGTGTGACTGGACAGCTCTGCAGACTCAACCATCTCTGTCACCCCCATACTCAGCAGGGCTGGTGGAAACTTGAGAGCTGTTAGGAAGCAAGTGCGATTGGGTTGACACCACAGAGGAATGGAGTATTTTGGATATTGAAGTTGAGGTGGAGAGGCCACTTGATGGAGCACTTGAGATCCATTGAAGCACCTGCTCTTTTGGTGCCTCATCTACATTTGGTAGCGATGGTCGTGTCCGTAAGAAAGGGATCATATCAGATTATCCATGGGAAGAAATACACCTCTTATTTTGGCTGGTAGTTGGTATTACGAATCGGTGCCGCCGTTGACGCAAGCAGCCTGCTGCGGTTCCAGTTGCGCCCAAGCGTCAGCTGCCATTTTTGGCCATGCCTTTGGTCGTCCAGCTGGCTGCTTCCTCCTCCACGTCTAAGTGTGGAGAGACGGCTAGTGCGGATGCGTGTGCCGATTTACCCCAGACACAGCCTAAGTCCAGTGTTTCGCCTAGTGAGCATGCTTAGCATGACTGTGCCATTCCTGATCCTAAGTCCTCAGTTCGTGCTACAGAGCATGCTCCCACACTTAATGAGAAAAGCCTCTTTGCACAGGTACTTGGACTCCGTGCCGTGTCTAAGTCCTGTGTTGTGTCTACAGAGCATGCAGAAGCTGATAGTCTGTTTTCTGAGACTGTTGTTCAGGCTCCTGAGCATGCTCAGGCACTTAGTGCATCAGAGGCTAGGTACATTAAGGAACTCACTGGCCATGTCCATGAGGTGGCAGTCCATGCTAGTCCAGAGGACATCAGGTGTCCTGATGATGTGGCCACTCCGGACTGGCTCGCAGAGGCCCGCCCCTATGATTTTGCACCTCATCATTGTTCGTCAGACGATGACTGGTGAGGTGTTTGGGGCGTGGCTGACATGAAGTCATCATTGAAGTGGCGGTTCCGGATAAGCTGCTGGTTATGTCACTGATGACGTGGCACTCTGCTATTGGCTCCTGGAGGTGCCTTGTGGTCCACCCTGCGTTGGGGCGGACCCAGGTTATAAAAGGGGCTGTAGACAACAAGGAGGTGCGCATTCTTCTATTATGCTGAGACAGAGCACACGTCCATGTGTTGAACCCATTGCGGCTTTAGGCCAGAGGTAGGCAGGGATAGGGCGTCGGTGCAGGACGCCACCACACTTGGTAACGCAGAACGGTTACGACCAGCTCCTGTCCTACCAATCCTGCTAGTGCAGCTCAGTGGCATTAACTGGGCTGCTGCTGCGCCTGCTGTCCAGAGGTGTGCCCCCTACGCACACAGACAACGTACCCAATAGCCCCTGTGTTGTTAACAGGGAGTTCCTGGGCTGGGTGTGTGGACCCTGTGACGCTAACAGGGTTCACAGTCTCCAGAACCGAGTGTCGTCTAACTCAGTTCAGGCTACTATTAGTTTGAGAGCCACCCAGCTCTGTATCCTCCGCCTAACCTTCGGGTTGCCAGCATCTCCTTCTCCATCTGGGAGCACGGTGGACCCCGACTGGCAATTGGGATATATACCACCTTATCCAAATCTGTTAGTCCCCCCGTAACAGATGGTGTTTCTTCAGAAGATGTTACTGTTGCTTAACCACCAAACCCACGGACACAAACTTTTTTCCCCTTTCCAACACACGTGTTCCCCTTTCCACCAGCATCTGTCCTTTTTCCACCTTTTTGACCAAATTTGCAACTCTGCAGGGACACCCTACTCAACGCCGTCTCAGCACAGCAGCCAGCCCTCGGTCCCTTAGATGTGGACAAGTAAAATACCATTTCCTCTTAGCCATGACAAAGCGTTGAGATTCACTCTGTGCAGCACTGGTGTTTAATGTAAAAGCAGATCAAAGATTGAGTACCAGCTTCTGCGGATACTCCTGCATACGTGCGTCCCTTTCTATGGAAGGGCTTATTTCGCCAAATTTTGTCTTGTACCGGGGATCTAACAGTGTGGCAACCAGTAGTCAGCATTACTTCGAATTGTGACAATCCGAGGGTCATCTTGTAGTGTAATGTAGTGAAACCGGGACTGACCTCCTCAGGAGGTAATGGCAGATACTATAACAGCTTTTAAAAAAGGGCTGGATGATTTCCTCAGTACACACAACATTGTTGGTTATAAGTGACTTAATGTAACTTAAATGTAGAATTGGTGGAGGAAGGTTAAAGAAGTTGTCCAGTTACCAAAACTGATTTTTTTTTTTCTGATAAATCTTGCTAATATGTGCCCCTCAACACATCTATTATGTTTTTTTCCGCAAAATTACCTTTTATTGTGCACTAGCAGCACATGCTCCTTGCTGGCTCCAGCTCTGATGGGGTTAATCTCTCCTCTGACTTCCTGGGTTCAGTTACTACAATTTCCATAATCCTTTGCAGTAACTAGCAATCTATCTCCCAACCCTCTCTGACTGTTCCCTCCCCTCAGATCTCCACCACAACAGTTCCCTCCCCTCCTTCCTGTGTGCACTGCCTAATCATGGTAATAGAGCTTTTATCATTTGGTCTTTCTGATCTATTTCATAGTATCTATTTCAGGATATATTTATAAGCTATATATATATATATATATATATATATATATATATATATATATATAGAGAGAGAGAGAGAGAGAGAGAGAGAGAGAGAGAGAGAGAGAGAGAGTTATCTAACTCCACACATGTTTCTCTATGGCTATATATGCTTGTGTATATGTGTGTTTATATATAATGTATATACACACACACAAATATAGACAGTACATGTGTGTGTAGCTATATCTTTCTACATATACTTGTATGCGTGCTTATCATATTATATATGTGTGTGTTTTTTACATGATGGGTTGTGTCAGCCAGAAGATGCACCTGTCCTGGAAGAATATTTTAGTAGCCCCTCATACTACATAATTCCTCCTGTTTTGGAGGTATAAGTGGCCCCCTCACCTTTTGTACCCCTGTGCGTGGAATGTGATCCCTGATATACACACAAGAATTTTTTTTCCTTATACATACTCAAGGAACACGTATACAGTCTCAAGGAACACAATACTTTTTCCGGTGTGTGGCCATGAAAATCTCAGTGGCGAACATGGCCGTGTATCAGATCCCTACAATCACATAATGATGTATTATACTAAGGATACACCATCAATATAACAATATTGCTCTAAACATTTATTGTTACAGAATCTAATCTCCAATCCTCTAATGATTGCAGGGATTATCACAACTTGAGCCACTCTGGGACTTGTTGTGCAGTTGAGAGTGGAGAAAGTGTGTCCCATGCATCACAAGTAACAGTGTGGATTTCGGCTAAGTTCACACACTGCGTCGTTTTATTTAAGCGGCGTTTTTGTGAGTTTTTTTGCGTCAAAAAACGCACAAAAAAGCATCCGTGGCAAACAACAGACGCGTTTTTATCGTGTTTTGGTGCGTTTTTTGCTCTCTGTGTTTTTATGCTTTTTTTTATCAGAGAAAGATTGTTGAAAGAAAAAAAAAATAAAAAAGGTCTGAAGTAATTTCCTTCTTCAATATGTTCTTCATTCTCCACTAGTGTATGCAGGAGAGCATACAGCTGCAGAACTACAGGGCTCAGCATGCTCTATCCAGGACTGTATGCTGGAGGGAGAGGCAGGGGGAGCAGAACTACAAGGCTCAGCATCCTCCATTCACTAGTGTATGCAGGAGAGCAGACAGCAGCTGCAGAACTACAAGGCTCAGCATCCTCCATCCAATAGTGTATGCAGGAGAGCAGACAGCAGCTGCAGAACTACAAGGCTCAGCATCCTCCATCCAATAGTGTATGCAGGAGATCAGACAGCAGCTGCAGAACTACAAGGCTCAGCATCCTCCATTCACTAGTGTATGCAGGAGAGCAGACAGCAGCTGCAGAACTACAAGGCTCAGCATCCTCCATTCACTAGTGTATGCAGGAGAGAAGACAGCAGCTGCAGAACTACAAGGCTCAGCATACTCCATCCCGGACTGTATGCAGTTTTTTGCCAAAAAAGAAAAAAAAAATGACATGGGCTTCGCCATATTTTTGTATGCTAGCCGGGTACAGCAGGCAGGTACGGGCTGCCCCCAACCCCCAGCTGCCTATTTGTACCCGGCTGGGAACCAAAAATATAGAGAAGCCCTTTTTTTTTTTATTTCATGAAATAATTAAAAAAAAAAAAATGACGTGAGCTTCGCCTAATTTTTGTGTCCAGCCGGGCACAACTAGGCAGCTGGGGATTGGAATCCACAGTGCAGGGTGCCCAAGCTTTCTGGGCACCCCCACTGCGAATTGCAGTCCGCAGCCACCCCAGAAAATGGCGCTTTCATAGAAGCGCCATCTTCTGGCGCTGTATCCAACTCTTCCAGCTGCCCTGATGCCGGGTGGCTAGCTGGGTAATAATGGAGTTAGGGCTAGCTGTATATTATCAGCTAGCCCTAAGCCCGAAATTCATGGTGTCACGCCAATATTAGACATGGCCACCATGAATTTCTAGTAATGATAAAAAAAAAAAAAAACAACACACAGAAAAATATTTTTATTAGAAATAAAACACAACACAATTAGAGACTCCATCTTTATTGAAATAAAGCACCCCACTCCGCAGTAATCCGGGGTAAGGGTCCCGCGCCGTCCAATCCGGATCCAATATCATCTGATCGTTTTGCTGGAAGGCAAAGCGATCAGATGATGTGTCAGGTTAAACTACGTGAATCACATGACACATCAGCTGATTGTATAATCTGCTTTTATACAATCAGCTGATGCATCAGTTGAAAAAAAAAATAAATAAATACATACTCACTTATGTGCTGATTACTGGCAGCTCCTGGAGCGATCGATTGGACAGGAGAATGATCCTGTCCCATCGCTGCAGGAGCTGACGGTAATCAGCTGATGAAGTCCCCTGACGGCAGGAGCAGCTGATAGCCGGCCGGGCGCGAAAAAGCCGGCAACACCGCGAGAATCGATGAGCTGATGCGTCAGGTGACTGCATCAGGTGATCCACCGCCAGGTCCTGCAAGCTTCGTACGTGCCCCGGTGAGACTGCACACAGCCAGAGCGGCGGTACCGAGACAGGGGCTGGGAGCGGATATGGCACCGTGACCCTGCAGACAGGTGAGTATGACATTCTTTTTTTCTTCTGTTCACTTTGGTTTTCGCCGCTGCCTCCACCTCCCGCCCAGACATGGCGCCGCACGGAGCTGACATGGCACCGGGCGGGTTGTGGACGCAGCGGTGACGGTACCGGGAGGATTCATGCTTCTGTGTTTAACAACAGAAGGAATCCTCTTCCTGTACACGTCACTGTAGTACCCACCACTTGCGTTTATAGCTGTGTTTTTAGTCATAGAAATGCAGCTATATGCGTTTTTCATTGCGTTGTTGAACATCTCATTGAACTCAATGGGTGAAAAACGCAGTGAAAAACGCAGAAATAATTGACATGCTGCATTTTTGCGGTCAACACAAAAACGCAGCTACAAAAAAACGCTGTCTGCGGACAGCACTTATGAAAACCCATAGACATTGCTGGGGAAGCAATGTCACTGCGTTTTCAGCACAAAAATGTTGTAAAAAACGCCGCAAAAAACGAAGCAAAAACGACTAGTGCGCACAAGGGCATAGACTTTACTCGGGAAACAAAGTCATGCAGTTTTCTGAGTTAAAACGCACCAGAAAAACGCGCAAGAACACCACGAAAAACGCACTGTGTGAACTTACCCTTAGTTGGTGACATGCAGCATCGCAGGTGACAGAGCAGAGCAAGTTGGTGACATGCTCTGCTCTGACACATAGTGTGCTGCATGTCACTGTATCCACTCTGAGACTTGTTGTGCAGGTGACCGGATGCTACATGTCACTAACTGTCTCCACTGTGGTACTTGTTCTGCAGGTGAGAGTGTATACAGTTGGTACTATGCAGCAGAAATCACAGAGTGGAGACAGATAGTGACATGTAGCATCCGGTCACCTGCACAAGTCCCAGAGTGGATACAGTTAGTGACATGTAGCATCCGGTCACCTGCACAACAAGTCCCAGAATGGAGACAGTGACATGCAGCACACTATGTGTCAGAGCAGAGCATGTCACTGTCTCCACTCTGGGACTTGTTGTGCAGGTGACCGGATGCTACATGTCACTGTCTCCACTGTGGGACTTGTTGTGCAGGTGACAGAGTGGAGCAGATTGGTCCCATGCAGCGTCCGGTCACCTGTGCTGCTGGTGGGAGTATATGATCACACTGCCGACACCGCCCGCTCTCCTGACAGCTGAGCACAGCGGGCGGGTGGACAGTGTGATCACATACTTGCGTGACAGGGGGGATTTCAGTGGAGGAAACCCCCCCTGTACTCCACACTGGAGCCCATACCTCCCACAGCTGAATGATGGTAAGCGCGCGCTCTGCCTTCACCGCTCCACACACTGGCGTTCTCCGGATCCTCCCCTCGATGCTGGGCTGTGACGTCAGGTAGTCACCGCCCACAGCCCAGTCAATCACTGTGAGTGGCGCCGGCATCCTCTGACGTACCCGTCCAGTTTGAGAGCCCGGAAATGCCGGGACGTCAGAGGATGCAGGCGGCCACAGCTCCAGGGGGTCATGTGACCGGCACTGAGCGTGCAGGATAGCGCCGCTCAGTGCCAGAACTGGAAACTGAAGCCAATGCAGAAGCTGCAGACAATGGTAAGTGGCAATCATTGGGGAAAAAAAAAAATGGGTGAACCACCCCTTTAAACTAGATGGACATAGGTCATTTTTTTAACCTATGTAACTATGTAAAAGGGAACTGGGTTTAGCATTACACCCAATGTTAGGTGCAATACTCTGAAGCCTCAGGGGCGCCACACATGCGTCTATGAATATTTTTTTGTGTATTTTTTCAGATGCTTGATCAACCAAGTCACCAATGTAAACTTCAACACCACATCAACAAATAGTGGTTATAGTATATGATGTACCAGTCACTTATCCTGTGTATACCATATGATGTCTAGATATTCTACCAGTCACATATTACCTGTATATAACCTGAGATATCTGTACATACAGTATATTACATAGAGTTTACAGAATAATACATTTCTAGCATACATACAGGGGTGAAATAAGTATTGAACATGTAACTGATTTTAGTAAATGCTACTGAAATGCATTTCTTACCAGATGTTGCACACATGAAATGTAATTAATATTTTGCACGAAAGCCTTTTATTATTTGCTTCCAAAGTGTTGGTCTCATCTGACCAGACTATGTTCGCCCATTATTTCACAGACTTGTCTAAATGTTGTTGAGCAAACTTTAAACATTTCCACAGAAAAGAATTGCCGCATCTACTGACCCACTAGCATCAGCCTTAATACACAAAACGGAATATGGACAGGGATCCTCCACGTAACTGGCTGGGAGGAGCACGTCCAAAGTGACTTATAGTTCATAGGCAGAATCCAACTCAGAGAAGGGACGGCACTCACCGGAATCCAGCAAAAATTCTTTATTGAAGTGCGGTGCAATAAAAAGACAGGAGCAGAGCTGACAGTGAGCCTTCTCACGAACGATGGCCGTTTCGCATATGGATACGCTTCATCGGGTCCATGTGGACAGGCATAGACCGTCGCCTTATGAGAGGGCTGTGTCAGGACTACGTCACTGCCAATTAAAAACAGATGAGGAGTGCAACAAGTAACAGCATAGTGCATGATACTGACAATGTTATACAAAATACAATTAAAATCAACATGGTAAAAAACCATTACAAACAGACACATACAAAAATATGCGGACACATAGAGATGTGCAGAAAACCGAGAGATCATTTTTGTCATTTAACCCCAAATCCCCTTGGGCTCTATATTTAATAATAAGTCTTGCCTCGGTTTGTAGGAGCAATTTGTGTAAATCACCTCCTTGAGGGGGAGAGATACTCTCTCTAAGCCTGCAAACCGCAGTATATTCGGATCACCATTATGCACATTACAAATATGCTCAATTAACTGAGGAGAGCCTTTACCAGACATCACAGAGTTAAAATGTTCTTTGAATCTCACATACATTGTCGGTCTGATAGTCTAACCCAGACCTGGGCAAGGGGCGGCCCGCGGGCGACATCCGGATCGCCTACTCTCTGTGACCGGCCCGCCTGGTTCAGGGCGTCCTTGCTGGCCGGTCAGTGATCAGATCGCCGTCATCACACGCTGCGTGCCGGGCAGGGAGCGATCCTGCAGCACCGCACAGTGTAGGCAGCGGAACGCAGGAATCTCTCCTCTGTTTCCTGCCCAGCACCTTTCTCTGTGACACACGCGCGCCCTGATGTCGTCAGTACGGCGCGCATGTGTCATTTGAAAAGGTCCCGCCCGGCAGAAGAAGAAGCTGCAGCAGCCGAGGCCGGTACGGAGAGAAGCAGCGGCAGGGGCTCCTAGGAATACAGCATCGGCGCAGCCAGGGCATGTAAAAGAGAAGCAGCTCAGCGGGGGGGGCACATACGGATGTGCCTGAGGAGGGACAGTAAGAAGGGAGAGGTGAGTGGTTACTAGTAACCTGCAGTGACAATGGGGTGCGGTGGGGAATTGGGGGAGGAGGTAACTGTTGACAAATATTTGGGGTGTAGTGATGTACAGGGGCGGACTGATCATTGACGCAGGGGGGCCGGGCCGGTCTATGAGCAGCAGTTTCGGGAAGCCCGACTATCTGTCTCATTGGTGTGTGCGGCCGCTCCGGCCCTGAAGCTCCCTGTCTGCAGTGACAGGAGGCCGGCAGCCGCACACACTGCTCTACGGAAGCTGCATTCCGCCACTCACACGGAGCAGACCTGGGGGCGAGGCCGGAGCTTCACTTCAAAGAAGCTGATTCCTGACTTCCTGCACTGTTTCTGCTCTCCGCTGAGGCCCTCCACTGCTTGTAGAGACACTTTTTTTGAAGGTAAATATACATATGTATACACACACACACATATATATAATGCCGGACTACTATCATTAACTCGGTTCTACATCTTTTTTATATATATATATATATATATATATATATATATATATATATATATATATATATATATATATACTAGCTGTATTACCCGGCTTCACCCGGGTTAATAACTGCTGTTAACAAAATAGAATGTATTAACAAAAATTTATTCTGCACACAAAAACCACAAAACAAATAGATAGAAATGTAATTATAATGTCTGTCTCCCCCTCTGTATATATCTCTCTGTTTCTCTCTCTCTCTTTGTCTGTCTGTCTGTCTCTTTCCCTGTCTGTCTCTGACTGTCTGTCTCTTTCTCCATCTGTCTCAATCTCTTTCCCTGTCTGTCTATCTCTTTCCCTGTCTGTCTGTCACTTTCCCTGTCTGTCTCTTTCCCTCTCTTTCCCTGTCTGTCTCTTTCCCTCTTTCTCTTTCCCCGTGTCTGTCTCTTTGTCTCTTAACCTGTCTCTCTCTTTCCCTCTCTTTCCGTCTGTCTCTTTCCCTATCAGTCTGTCTCATTGTCTGTGTCTGTCTCTTTGTGTCTGTCTCTTACCTTGTCTATGTCTGTTTCTTACCCTGTCTATGTCTGTTTCTTTCCCTGTCTGTGTCTGCCTCTTTCCCTGTTTGTGTCTGTCTCTTTCCCTGGCTGCATTGTGACACGCCAACATTCCATATAAGGGCGTGGCTGCGCATTCTTCTGAAGTTCTGGCTGCACTGTGGCTCCCAGCTCCATTCGCTTTAATGGAGGCAGGTTTTTTGGCGAATAACTGTAAAGAGCGGGGTTAAAATTTCCCCTCAAAACATAGCCTATGATGCTCTCGGGGTTCAGAAGTGTGAGTGTGCAAAATTTTGTGGCTGTAGCTGCGACGGTGCGGATGCCAATCCCGGATATACACACACACATACACACACACATTCAGCTTTATATATTAGATATATAATGATGTAGAACCCAGTTAATTATAGTAGTCCGGCCCTCTAAAACCAACACAATTTCTTATGCGGCCCCATGTAAAAATTAATTGCCCACCCCTGGTCTAACCGATGTAAAAATGACCGCAACTGCAAAATACAATGTAAACAACAAATTTTGTCCTGCACGATATAAAACGCCTGACATGATGCACAAAAGAACCGATTGTTATCGGATTACCCGTAAAATGCAGTTGACAAAATCTGCAATTACCGCACCTGTAGTTACCGACCGGGCTACTCCTCTCTATCCACGTAGACAGCTGAGTTAATCTGTTTTTTACCAACACATCTTTTAGGTTATTACCCCCAGTAGGTAACTAAAGGTTTAGCAGCAGTCATTTCTTTTAGGTCACTATCTTGTTCTAAGATGTGTCAATTTTTGTACAGGGTGTTTTTTATTACTGATTCCAGTGGGCCGAATTTAAAATTGAAAATAAAGCTACGGAGCTGCATCCTCCTAGTCGATCGGTCAACGAAGCCAGAATCCCTTATTGGAGCATAATTTGATATACATTTATTAACCTCTTAACGACCGCGGGCAGTAAAATTACGTCCTAGCGGTCGGCGCATATCTCAGCTGATTTTCACAGCTGAGATGTGTGCCTGCTAGGCACCAGCAGAATCGTTATCTGCTCGTGCCGTTTAACCCCTTAAATGGTGCTGTCAATATGTTACAGCGCCATTATAAGCGCGATTGCGGTAAACTTTTACTTACCGCCCGATACCGGAAGTCACGTTACGTGATCACGTGACTTTCGGTAGTTGTCATGGTAGCACAGGGTCATGTGGTGACTTCTGTACTGCACATGAATTGCTTTCACTTTCACTGTGGCCGCAGCTCAGTGAAAGAGAAACTGAGCATATCTGCCGTTTACAGCGGTGTAGCTGTGATCAGCAGATAGTGCAGAGCGATCGGATTGCTGATCGCTATAGCCCCCTAGGGGGACTAGTAAAATTTAAAAAAAAAGTAAAAAAAAAAAAAATTAAAAAAACCCCTAAAAGTTCATATCACCCCCCATTCGCCCCATGGAAAATTAAAGGGTTAAAAAAATTAAAAATATACACACATTTGGTATCGCCGCGTTCAGAAACGCCCGATCTATCAAAATAAAAAATCAATTATTCTGATCAGCATACGGCGTAGCGGCAAAAAAATTCCAAACGCCAAAATGACGTTTTTTTTGTCGCCACAACTTTTGCGCAAAATGCAATAAGAGGCGATCAAAATGTAGCATCTGCGCAAAAATGGTACCGTTAAAAACGTCAGTTCGAGACAAAAAATAAGCCGTCACTGAGCCATAGATCACGAAAAATGAGAATGCTACGGGTCACGGAATATGGCGTAAAACGTGCGCCACTTTTTTCAGACAAACTTCCGATTTTTTTTAACCCCTTAAATAAAAGTAAACCTATACATGTTTGGTGTCTACGAACTCGCACTGACCTGAGGCATCACACCCACACATCCGTTTTACCATATAGTGAACACAGTGAATAAAAAATCTCAAAAACAATAGTGCTATCGCACTTTTTTTGCAATTTTTCTGCATTTGGATTTTTTTTGCCGTTTTCCAGTACACTATATGGTAAAACTTATGGTTTAATTTAAAAATACAGCTCGTTCCACAAAAAATGAGCCCTCACATGACCATATTGACTAAAAAAAAAGTTACGTCTCTCAGAAAAAGAATGTCGAAAAAAAACCCGGAAAGTGAAAAATCGGCCGGTCGTGAAGGGGTTAAAGGAGGTCTCTATCACCTGTTCTGGGTACCCTCTCTCTCTTAATCTCAGTTTCAAATCTGCAGATTGTTGCAGAAAACCCGCATCATCACTGTTAATACGTCTTAACCTCACAAATTGACTGTATGGCAACACATTTTTGGTATGAGCCGTATGAGCACTATCAAAGTGCAGAAAAGTATATGAAGCAGTAGGCTTGCGGAACACCTTAGTTTGAATCACCCCTTCTACAATCGTCACTGCGACATCCAAAAAATTCAAGGATTGACCTCCAAAATCATAAGTGAATGACATATTCATTGTGTTACATGTATTCATGTATGTATTTTGGAGGGCAATCCTTGAATTTTTTGGATGTCGCAGTGACGATTGTAGAAGGGGCGATTCAAACTAAGGTGTTCCGCAAGCCTACCGGTTCCAATACTTTGCTGCACTTTGATAGTGCTCTTACCAAAAATGCGTTGCCATACAGTCAATTTGTGAGGTTAAGACGTATTAACAGTGATGATGCGGTTTTTCTGCAACAATCTGCAGATTTGAAACTGAGATTAAGAGAGAGAGGGTACCCAGAACAGGTGATAGAGACCTCCTTTAATAAATGTATATCAAATTATGCTCAAATAAGGGATTCTCGCTTCGTTGACCGATCCACTAGGAGGATGCAGCCCCGTAGGTTTATTTTCAATTTTAAATTCGGCCCACTGGAATCAGTAATAAAAAACACCCTGTACAAAAATTGCCACATTTTACAACAAGATAGTGACCTAAAAGAAATGACTGCTGCTAAACCTTTAGTTACCTACCGGAGGGGTAATAACCTAAAAGATGTGTTGGTAAAAAACAGATTAACTCAGCCGTCTACGTGGCTAGAGAGGAGTAGCCCGGTCGGTAACTACAGGTGCGGTAATTGCAGATTTTGTCAACTGCATTTTACGGTTAATCCGATAAAAATCGGTTCTTTTGTGCATCATGTCAGGCGTTTTACATCATGCAGGACAAAATTTGTTGTTTACATTGTATTTTGCAGTTGCGGTCATTTTTACATCGGTAAGACCATCAGACCGATGTATGTGAGGTTCAAAGAACATTTTAGCTCTGTGATGTCTGGTAAAGGCTCTCCTCAGTTAATTGAGCATATTTGTAATGCACATAATGGTGATCCGAATGTACTGCGGTTCGCAGGCTTAGGCTGGAAACACATCTATGCGAGTAAAATCGGTCCGACTGGGCTGAAAAAAACTCGGCTGATTTTAGTTCACGTTAGGTCCGAGTGCAACGCAAGTGCGATGCTTTTTCTGAATAAATTAATGATTTTACTAGCGTGTGTAATGCGTGTGTAATACGTATTTTTTACTATGTCATCTGCCATTCAGCGCTGCTACATGGCCGCTGACAGCAGACACAGACAGCCATGTAGCAGAGCTGAATGGCAGATGACAGCAGACACAGACAGAGCCACACTGTCAGAATGAACTCGGGTGAACTTCACCCGACTTCATTGTCATGCTGCGGCTCTGTCTGTGTGCCGCGTCCTGATTAGCGGTCACCAGTGAAGGACTCACCGGTGACCGCTAATCCCCTGAGTGACTGAAGTTAGCAGCCCTCTCTCATACTCACCGATCCCCGATCCCCAGCGCGGCGCTGCATGGCATTCACACTGCTGCGGCGGCTTTTACTATTTTGAAAAAGCCAGCCGCTCATTAAACAATCTCGTATTCCCTGCTTTCCCCGCCCACAGGCGTAATCCACGGACCTCCAGCGTCGCTTCCAGCTCTGCTGCATGCAGGTGACAGGAGCTGCAGCAGACACCGTCGCTCCTGTCACCTCCACACAGCAACTGAGGTGAGTATCGCGATCAGCTGAGCTGTCACTGAGGTTACCTGGATCCAGCGGTGGCCGCGATTAACCTCAGTGACAGCTCAGCTGATCGCGATACTCACCTCAGTTGCTGTGTGGAGGTGACAGGAGCGGCGGTGTCTGCTGCAGCTCCTGTCACCTGCATGCAGCAGAGCTTGAAGCGACGCTGGAGGTCCGTGGATTACGCCGGACATGGAGGGCTTTTTGGGGCTTATTAAATTGCTGAACCAGGGAATTTGTTAGTGTTTTTAATTTCTAATAAAGGATTTTTTCGGGTGTGTGTGTTTATTTACTGTAACTTACAGATTAATCATGGAAGGTATCTCATAGACGCCTGACATGATTAATCTAGGATTTAGGGGCACTTTGCACACTGCGACATCGCAGGTGCGATGTCGGTGGGGTCAAATTGAAAATGACGCACTTCCGGCATCGCATGCGACATCGCAGTGTGTAAAGGCTGGATGATACGATTAACGAGCGCAAAAGCGTCGTAATCGTATCATCGGTACAGCGTCGGCGTAATCCATAATTACGCTGACGCAATGGTCCGATGTTGTTCCTCGCTCCTGCGGCAGCACACATCGCTGTGTGTGAAGTCGCAGGAGCGAGGAACGTCTCCTACCGGCCTCACTGCGGCTTCCGTAGGATATGCGGAAGGAAGGAGGTGGGCAGGATGTTTACATCCTGCTCATCTCCGCCCCTCCGCTCTGATTGGCCGCCTGCCGTGTGACGTCGCAGTGACGCCGCACGACCCGCCCCCTTAACAAGTAGGCGGGTCGCCGGCCACAGGGACGTCGCACGGCAGGTGAGTGTGTGTGTGAAGCTGGCGTAGCGATAACTTTCGCTACGCCAGCTATCACCACATATCGCTGCTGCGACGGGGGCGGGCACTATCGCACTCGGCATCGCAGCATCGGCCTGCGATGTCGTAGTGTGCAAAGCCCGCCTTAGTGGCAGCTGTGGGCTGCCATTAACTCCTTATTACCCCGATTTGCCAACGCACCAGGGCAAATCGGGAAGAGCCGGGTACAGTCCCAGAACTGTCGCATCTAATGTATGCGGCAATTCTGGGCAGCTGCTGACTGATATTGTTAGGCTGGGGGGCTCCCCATAACATGGAGCTCCCCATCCTGAGAATACCAGCCTTCAGCCGTATGGGTGTATCTGGCTGGTATTAAAATTGGGGGGACCGCACGCCATTTTTTTAATTATTTATTTATTTATTTCACTGCACAGTATAGACCCGCCCACCGGCTGCTGTGATTGGTTGCAGTGAGACACCTGTCACTCAGCGTGGAGGCGTGTCTCACTGCAACCAATCATAGGCGCCGGTGGGTGGGTAAAGCAGGGAATACGAGATTGTTTAATGAGCGGCCGGCTTTTTCAAAAGAGGAGAAGCCGCCGGAGCAGTGTGAACGCCGTGCAGCGCCGCGCTGGTGATCGGGGATCGGTGAGTATGAGAGAGGGACGGAGAGGGATAGACCGACATGGACAGAGAGTGAGGGACAGAGATAGTGACCGACCGACAGACCGACAGAGAGATAGTGACCGACGCAGAGAGAATAGAGTCCAAGAGGGAGACACCGACTGACAGAGAATAGTGATTGACAGACATTGTGACACATCACTCGTTTCCAGATTTTTAGGAAACATGCGAGAAATGTATTTAGAAAATCGCATGTCACTAGGATGGTGTGAGTGCCGTCCCGTGACATCCGATTATTTACACGCTCCCATAGACTTGCATTGGAGAGACTCGCAGTAGAAACTCGCAAAAAAGCAGCATGCTGCGATTTTTTTCCCAGTCCGATTTGGACTGAGAAAAAAATCGCTGATGAGAGCTGAATCATTCACTAACATGTGTCCGATTCCAATGCGAGATTTTCTCGCATTGCTCTACTGCGAGAAACTCGCAAGTGAGAAGCAGCCCTTAGAGAGAGTATTTCTCCCCCCTCAAGGAGGTGATGTACACAAATTGCTCCTACAAACTGAGGCAAGACTTATTATAAACCCCTTCATGACCCTTGACGGATCTTTCCGTCATGGATCGTGTGAGGTTAATCCCCGCCCCCTGCCATTGGCAGGTCGCAGCGACCCGCGTAAATATCAGCTGTTTTCAACAGCTGACATGTGTGCCTGCATGTTCTGAGTGGAATCGCATTTCACCCAGAACATTTAACCCCTTACATCTCGCTGCCAAAGTCTGGCAGTGAGATGTATATGCTTGTGGCCATTATTTTCACTTACTGCCGCCCCCACCGGAAGTCACGTGCGTGATCACGTGACTTTCGGTGGTTGCCATGGTAGCACAGGGTCATGTGATGACACCTATAGCTATCATGAGTCACTTTCGGTTTCACTCGGCCGGGGACCGAATGAATCAGGAAGTGACCATATCTACTGTTTACAGCTGTGTAGCTATGATCAGCAGATAGGGCAGAGCGATCGCATTGTTGATCCATATAGCCCCCTAGGGGGACTAGTAAAATAAAAAAAAAGTTTTAAAAAATAAAAAAAAAAACAAAAAACCTAAAAGTTCAAATCACCCCCCTTTCACCCCATTGAAAATTAAGGAGTTAAAAAAATAAAAAATGTACACATATTTGGTATCACCGCGTTCATAAATGCCTGATCTATCAAAATATAAAATCAATTAATCTGAGTGGTAAATGGCGTAGCGGCAAAAAAATTCCAAACGCCAAAATTACGTTTTTTGGTCGCCGCAAGTTTTACGCATAGTGTAATAACAGGTGATAAAAATGTAGGATCAGGGCAAAAATGGTATCATTAAAAATGTCTGCGCGAGACGCAAAAAATAAGCCATCACTGAGCCATAGATCCCAAAAAATGAGAAAGCTACGGGTTTCGGAAAAAGGCGCAAAACGTACGCCACTTTTTATGGACAAGCTTGTGAATTTTTTTTAACCCCTTAGATACAAGTAAACCTATACATGTTTGGTGTCTGCAAACTCGGACCGACCTCAGGCATGATAATGACATATCAGTTTTACCATATAGTGAACAGGATGAATAAAACATCCCAAAAACTATTGTGCGATCACACTTTTGTTGCAGTTTTTCCCCACTTGGATTTTTTTGCTGTTTTCCAGTACATTATAAAGTACAACTTATGGTTTTATTTAAAAGTACAACTCGTCCCACAAAAAACAATCCCTCACATGGCAAGATTGACAGAAAAATAAAAAAGTTACGGCTCTCGGAAGAAGGGGAGCAAAAAGCAAAAAACGGAAAACACCCGGGGGCTGAATGGGATAAATATAGAGCCCATGGGGATTTGGGGTTAAATGACAAAAATGATCTCTCGGTTTTCTGCACATCTCTATGTGTCCGCATATTTTTGTATGTGTCTGTTTGTAATGGTTTTTTACCATGTTGATTTTAATTGTATTTTGTATAACATTGTCAGTATCATGCACTATTTTGTTACTTGTTGCACTTATCATCTGTTTTTAATTGGCAGTGACATAGACCTGACACAGCTCTCTCATAAGGCGATGGTCTATGCCTGTCCACATGGACCCGAGGAAGCGTATCCATACGCGAAACGGCCGTCGTCCGTGAGGGGGCCCGCTGTCAGCTCTGCTCCTGCCTTTTTATTGCACCGCACTTCAATAAAGAATTTTGCTTGATTCCGGTGAGTGCCGTCCCTTCTCTCAGTTGGATTCTGCAAACTTTAAACATGCTTGAATATACACTTTGGTCAGAAATTGAGTCTTTCGTGGTGAGCGTGCATACAGGCCATGGAGGGGGGTGTATTGCGTATTGTTTTCTTTGCAATAAGGCTGTGTGCGCACATGTGCATTTGTCCTGCATTTTGGCTGCGTTTAAAACTGCAGCACCTCAATGACAAAATGCATGCGTTGTGCTTCCCCAGCAAATGAGAAGTGTGCAAATTTCCATGCGCACGTTGCTTTTTTTTAGGCAGCGTTTTGGATGCCAAATATTTGACAAAATCGATGCGTATAAAAAAGCAGTATGTCACTTCTTTTGTGCATTTTGGTTGCATTTTCTACCCATTGAAATGAATGAGGTGTGTCAAAACGCAACCAAAATGTTTAGCTGTGCACTTGCACTACATTTTTGTTGCATTCTGCATGTTTTTTTGACAAACAAAACACAGGTCTTTCGGTCTTTCTCTCTGTCCGTATCGGTTTCTCTGTCTGTCGATCTCACTCACTCTCTCTGTCGGTTGGACTCTCCCTCTCTCTGTCGATCTCACTCACTCTCTCTGTCGGTCGGTTGGTTTCTCCCTCTCACCCCCTTTCTCATACTCACTGATCACCGGCGCGGCGCGACGCTGCACAGATGTCACACTGCTCCAGCGGCTTCTCCTGCTTTTGAAAATGCCGGCCGCTCATTATTCCATCTCATATTCACTGCTTCGCCTCGCCCACCGGTGCCTATGATTATTTGCAGTCAGAAGAAACCCCACGCTGAGTGACAGCTGTCTCACTGCAACCAATCACAGCCGCCAGTGGGCGGGTCTATATTGTGCAGCAAAATAAATAAATGAATGAATGAATGAATGAATAAATAAATAAATAAATAATAATTAAAAAAAAAAAAACGGCTGCGGTCACCCCTAATTTTGATACCAGTCAAGGTAAAGTCACATGGCTGAGGGCTGGTATTCTCAGGATGGGAAGACCCACGTTATGTGGAGCCCCCAGCCTAAAAATATCAGCCAGCAGCCGCCCAGAAAGGCCGCATCCATTAGATGAGACAGTCCAGGTACTCTACCCAACTCATCCCGATTGTTCTGTTGCGGTGGCAGTCGGGGTAATAAGGAGTTAATGACAGCCCATAGCTACCACTAAGTCCTAGCTTAGTGATGGCAGGCGTCTATGAGACACCCCCATCACTAAACTGTAGTGAAATAAATAAACACAAACAGTGAAAAATCCTTTATTTGAAATAAAAGACAAAACAACACCATCTTTCACCACTTTAATAAACCCCAAACACCCCTCCAGGTCCGATGTAATCCACACGAGGTCCCACGAAGCTTTTGGCTCTCCTACATCGGAAGCTGACAGGAGTGGCTGTAGAGCACGACTGCTCTCTCTGAGCTTCACGGAGCAACTGAAGTGAGTCACGCTGTCAGCGGTGACGTGACTCAGGTTACCCACGGCCACATCTGGATCCTCCAACTGTCTCAGGTGGAGGAATTCAGCTGTGGCCGCGGATAACCTGAGTGACGGCACCACTGATCGCGCGGCTCACTTCAGTCACTCAGGTGATTTGCGTTCACAGGTGAGTCCTTCACTTGTGATCACAAATGAGGCCGCGACACAGAGAGCCGCACGATGACAATGAACTTGGGTGAAGCTCTGACATCACTGCTGCGGACCCCTGTGTCCGGCCACTGACCTCAGAGGTTCATCTGAGTTCATGACAGCACACAGTCACGGGATGACAAAGAAGTCGTGTGAAGTTCATCCGAGTTCATTCTCATCCCGCGGCTCTGTCTACTGTCACCGGGCATGTAGCAGAGCTGAATTGCCATGGAACCGCACTTTCAAAAATGCATCCAAAATGCATGTAAAATGCATTTATTTTTGTCAAACGCAGTGTTTACAGTTATCAAAGTCTGCCAGAGGGTGCATGTTTTTTTCACAATTACAGAGCGCAGCCTGCGCACACACCTTAATTCTACCTACTGATTCCATGTCTTTCTCTAGCTCTCCACAGTTAAGGGGGCTCTACACGCAGCGATATTGCTAGCGATATCGCGAGCGTACCCGCCCCCGTCGTTTGTGCATCACGGGCAAATCGCTGCCCGTGGCGCAAAATATTGTTAGGAGCCGTCACACGGACTTACCTGCCTAGCAACGTCGCTGAGGCCGGCGAACCGCCTCCTTTCTAAGGGGGCGGTTCGTGCGGCGTCACAGCGGCATCACTAAACGGCCGCCCAATAAGAAGCGGAGGGGCGGAGATGAACAGCCGTAATATCCCACCCACCTCCTTCCTTCCTCACTGCAGGCGGCCGCAGGTAAGCTGTAGTTCGTCGTTCCCGAGGTGTCACAGATAGCGATGTGTGCTGCCTCGGAAACGACAAACAACTTGCGTCCTCAACAATCAACGATTTTTTGAAAATGAATGACGTGTCAACGATGGACAATTTAGTGAGTATTTTCCATTGTTAACGGCCACTTGTTGGTGTCAAACGCAACGACGTCGCTAACGATGCCAGATGTGCGTCACGGAATCCGTGACCCCGCCGATATATCGTTAGATACGTCGTTGCGTGTAACGGGGCCTTTAGTCCTTTGCTCTTGGACACCTCTTCTGATCATTTTTCTTCACTCCTCTGTCGAAATCTTGAGAGAAGCACCTAGGTGTAGCCGGTTTATGGTGAAATGTTGTTCTTTTCACTTCTGGATTATGGCCACAAAAGTGGTCACTGGAATTTTCTGTAGTGTAGTAATATTCTGTATCCAATGCCATCAATATGTTTTGCACAACATAGCTGCAAAAGTCGTGAGACAGCTCATTGATTTTACCCATCAGGCAATGTTTCTTGTGTGGCACCTTGGTAATGAGTCACTTGTTTTTTTTTTTTTCCAAAACGTTTTTTATTGATTTTTCAAATTTGTAAAAACATGACAAGTATCATTGCAAAAGAAGAACATTCGTCTGACAAAATGTGACATAGAGGTGGGTGATACCCCAATTTGGAGTTCCATGTTGCTGTTCGATTTAAGATAGTATACAGTAACATTAAACCAAAACATAGGTAATGAAATATAATATAACATATGCAATACAATTCGTTAAATCTCTGTGTCGTCCCTGAATGATTTCAATTTTGCTAGCGTGTCTTGGTATTCCCAACCGTCTCGTCTCCCCCTCCCGCCAGAGCCCCCTCCTAGGTGATTCTCAGTTTACCCAGGCTGTCCTGGATATCGCTCAGGATATACCACTCCGAGTGAACAAAAGGTGCCATCAGGTTAATTATTTCTCCCTGTGTGAATTGGCTTTCAATAAAATGTCTCCATCTCACAAAAAACTTGGCTGTCAACCCATCTTTATCCCTCTCCGCTTCTAGTTTTTCCCACTTCAGAAGGTTGTGTAGTTCGCCCACAACCTCCTTTATGGATGGGCCCTCCCTTTGAATCCAGTGTTTTAAGATGCAACGCTTAGCTATCAAGGCTATGTCATGCATTATTGCGTATTTCCTCTTTTCCTGCGTGCTCGGTCCTCCTCCTACTCCTCCCTCAAAGGAGTGGAAAATCCACACCATTAAGTCTAGTTTGCTGAAAATTCCCCATGTTGACTGGGCAAATAGTCTGACTTGGTTCCAGAACCTAGCGATTGTCTCACATTCCCATAGCCCATGCAGCATATCCGTTTTTTCTTTTTGACACTTAGGACACCACCTATCCCTACCTGGTATGTTGAAACCTATAATGGCCCTATGTAGAATTCTGAATTGAGTGTCTCTCCATCTCTCATTGGTAATGTGTTTCCGCACTTGTACCCATCCTCTCAGTATATCATCCACCACTTCTTCCCTTCCCAATTGTTTCCCCCACGCTTTTAAAGTCCGACTATCCTCCCGAGAGATAAGCACCCCCCTTAGCGATCGATAAATTTTAGAGACATTTATACTTGTTACATCACATTCCAGTAACTCATCAATCGAACTTCTGTTCAGCTCTCTTCCAACCACACCCAGGTCTCCTATTATTCCATGTTTCAATTGTTCATACTGGATGACATGTGAGCTATTAAGGTTGTACTTATCCAGCACTTCCCGACCTGTCATCCACCTCCTGTCCTCCACATTCATAACATCTATCATTCTCCTGACTCCCCTCTCTTTCCATCTAGTAAATAGCTTGTTTTCTCGTCCCAGGGGAAAATTTGGGAATGCCCAGGGGTTCAAGTACTTGGACACTTTCCATGAGAGCCCCAGTTTTTTCCTTACCGACTTCCATGTTAGCATGGTGTCTCGGAATATAATTGAGTTCCTTATGTGCCCTTCAACCCTGGATAGTGGGGAGTGCAGAATGGACGTCAGATCCCACGGTGACGCATATTTAGTTTCCATCGCATGATCTGAGTGCCTACTCGTTCCTCTCACCCAATCAATTACATGCCTCATGATACATACAAGATTATACCCTTGGACATCTGGAAAGTTTAGACCTCCCTCCTCTGCTGACTTCATCAGCGTACGCAGCTTTATTCTGGGTTTCCTTCCCCTCCACAGAAATTCTGTATACGCGGAGTTGAGCTTATTCACATCCTTTAGTTTTAGCAATAGCGGGATTGTCTGGAAGGGATACAGCAGCCTAGGAAAGCTCATCATTTTTATCAGGTGACATCTTGCCAGTAATGGAAGTGGCAGACCTTTCCATCCCTTTAATTGAACTATAATTTTCCTGATTAGCGGTCCATAATTCAAGTTATAGATTGTTTCCACCGATCTTCCTATATGCACTCCCAGGTATTTAATTGAAGATTGTGCTATAGGAATTCCACATAGACAGCCATCCCTTATTTGTCCCCCCATTGTCCCATGATGCCCCTTTAGGAACATGATCTCGCATTTTTTTTTGTTCAGTTTGAAACCGGAGAATGAGCCAAATTTTTCAATCAAGGCAAGAGTCTGTGGCAAATCCGCATCGGGGTCCCCCATATAAAGTATGATGTCATCAGCAAAAAGCGCTGTCTTTACTTCTGAACCCCTTATCTTGATTCCTTTAAAGCTATTTTGTCCCTGTAGTATTCTTGACAACGGCTCGATTGCCAGGTTGAATAAAAGAGGAGATAATGGGCAGCCCTGTCTTGTTCCCTTCATCAAAGGGAACACGTCTGATAGAAAGCCCGGAGTGTGAACCCTAGCTCCCGAGTTGGCATAAAGGTTTCTAATGTAAAGTCTCATCTTGCCTACAATCCCTATGGCCTCCATTACCCTGTCTAACCACCCCCAATTTACATTATCAAACGCTTTTTCTGCGTCAAGTGTAACTAGGGCAGGTCTAGCCCCTCCCTCAGTGAGACCCAGTCTAACCGCGTCTACCACTAGAATTGTCTTTCGGATATTGGTAACGGCATTTCTCCCCTTAATAAACCCCACCTGGTGATTCGTAATGATCCTAGGTAAGATCTCGGCCAGTCTATTAGCCATGATCTTGGACATAATTTTTAAATCCTGATTTATGAGCGATATAGGTCTATAACTAGAGGGATCATCCAGGTCCTTGGTTCCCTTGGGGAGTAATTTAATATATGCTATGTTGGAATTTTTGGGTATTTCCGCCCCTCCCAGGAAAGCATTAAAGACTGAGGTTAGATCCGGCGAGATCAGATCCTTCAGAGCCTTATAGAATTCACTATTGAAACCGTCAGGTCCCGGTGCCTTGTTGGTGTTAAGCTCCCCAATTGTTCTCGTCACCTCCTCTACTGTGATATCTGCGTTTAAGGCACTCAAATCTTCCTCCGTCAAGCTAGGCATTTGGGCTTGTCTTAGCCACTCTGCCTCATCAGTCATGTCGTTATTCCCTGACCCATATAGTTTTCTATAGTAATCTCCCAACAGTTTATTAATGTCCTTAGGATCCGTAGTCACCTCTCCCCCCTTTGTTTTCAGTTTAGAGATCACTGTCATCTTTCTGCTGCCCCTTGCCAGATTGGCCAACATCCTTCCCGCCTTGTTGCCAAACCTATGTAAGTCAACCTCCTTGTGCGACCAGAATAGTTGTTCCTTTTTTTTGGCCCATTCGTCAAATCCCTCTTTTGCCTCCAGCCATCTGCCTTTTGTCATGGGAGATCTATTTGTCACATAATTTGTATATGCTACCCGTACTGCTTCACTATGGAAATTATAATTCTCATTGGTTTTCCGTTTGATCATGGCTGCGTACCCCACCAGACGGCCCCTTAGGACCGCTTTTGCCGTTTCCCAAAATATCACTGGGGACTCTCTATGTTCCTTATTGTCCTCTGCGAATTCTCCCCACCACTCCTGTAGCACCTTGTGGAAATTATCTTGCCTGAGAAGGAACGATGGGAATCTCCATATGATATCTGTACCTCTCCTGAATTTCTCTCTAATGCCCAATCTCACCGGACTATGATCAGAGATCACCATATTCTCTATCACACAATCTTGCGTTCCACTCAGTAAGTCTTGCGAGATCCAGAACTGATCAATACGTGACCAGCTATCATGAGGGTGAGAGAAGTGTGTATACTCTCTGTCATGTGGGTGAGTTAGTCTCCAGATGTCTTTCAGTCCTACGTCTTCTAATGTTACATCCCTATTGTCTAAACTCCTGCCCACATTAGCTGTCCCCTCCTCGCCCCTCCTCCTATCTTCAGCTGAGTCTGGGACAGTGTTAAAATCGCCTCCCACTATAATGTTAGCCTCCCCATCTGCTAATATGGTGGCCTTTATGTCATCATGGAATGTGATTTGTTGTGAATTTGGGCCATAGACATTATAAATACTGAGTTTACCCGCTGGACTAACGATTGTTAAGTGCTGCCACCTTCCATGGTCGTCTGCCTCATGTGCCACTACCTCATGACTGAATTGTTTATTTATTAGAATCATAGTGCCCGCTTTTCTACCTTGTGCCGCTGCCCCGTAAACGGTGCCCACCCAATGTTTCTTCATGCGGAAAAAGTCCTCCCCCCCCAAGTGGGTTTCCTGTAATAAGGCAATGTCTGTCTTTAGTCTTTTCAGATGTCTCAATATCATTGCTCGTTTGTTAGGTGATCTCAGCCCTTTAACATTCCACGTAGTTATCTGTATCATGTTTACCTGTGTATTCTGCTTTTACTACTCCCTCCCCTATGGGCCCCTGCATCAAGGAAGACGAGATGTTCGACACTAGAATCACAGTTGGTACCACAAAATCGACACTCCCTTTCCCCACCTTGCAAATATAACAAATACAACAAAAAGCATGTAACTGTAAAACATATTTTCCCTTCCGAGAAATCCACGGCGTTTCCCGCCACGTTGGTGAGCTCCCCTATTCCTAGCCAAAATATGTAGCTCCCTAATCACCCCCCAAAAAATATATGTTCTATCCCCGGACTAACTTGAATAAGCCTTTGAAAATTATGCAAAAATTAGCACAGTATGTCAAAACCTCAGCAAGATTCTGCAGTCCTACTTATCTCTGACTCCAGGTAGCCATCAGTCCGCCCAGAACAGGCCCACTTCATTTGAATTTGGATGATGTTCCTGGACAAAGGAGAAAAAGAAAAAAAGAAAAAAAAAGACCAAGGGGAGAGAAGATGGAGAAAGAAAGGAGAAGAACAAAAAAAAAAAAAAAGAAAAAAAAAGAGGGGGGGAAGAGGACCCAGACTTTGGGATGTTTTCCTCTCTTTTCTCCCTTCCCCCTCCTCCTCTCACCTCCCCAACCCTCTCTCCGTAATGCATCCTCCTCAACGCCTCTCCCTGTTTGGGAAGAGAGAAAAAAAAAAAAAAAAAAAAAAAAACAGGCAAAAAAAGGAAAAACAATGAGCGAGTTCCAGTTCAGGTATCATGGTTTCTCTCCAAGGGTTGGTTCCTGTGTTCCAGGCGAGAATTATGCTGTCGACCCGGGCTTGGCCTCCTTTCCTCCCTGGTCTCGACTTGCTTTTGTCCCCCAAGACGTCCCACATCTCTTCCTGAGCTTGTGGGGGATCCTCTTCTATTATTCCCTTCTCCACTAGCTCCTTTTTCTTGCCTTTCTGACCTAGTCTTGTTGAGCTCTGCCATGAGAATGTTTTCTGCTTCTTTGTAGTCCTTGTAGTATACAAACGAGCCATTGGGGTTTCTAACTTTCAGTGTAGCAGGGTATAATAGCTGGCACTTTACTTTTTTGTTGTACAGAAATGAGCAAATTTTGGTAAATTCTTTTCTCCTTCTGGATACTTCCGCTGAATAATCCCCAAAAATTAGCAGTCTGTTGCCTTGATATTGTAGTGGACGCTTTCGTTCTCTAAAGGCCCTCAATATTTCCTCCTTATGCTTATAATCAAGGTACTTGACAATCACCTGCCTGGCTCTTATCGGGGTATTCTTGTTTGAGTTTTGGCCCTCTCCCTTATTCGCCTCCTGGTGTCTCAGTGGACCCACTCTGTGGGCTCTTTCAACTCTGAATTTCGCCTTTATGCCCAGGGCCTGCGGTAGCTCCAACTCGCATATATTATCCAACCGTCCAATCGACACAGACTCTGGCAACCCGACTATACGTAAGTTGTTTCGTCTCGATCTGTTTTCCAAATCGTCCGCTTTATCCTTCAAGTATTCATTAGATTTTGCTAGAGCTGCTATTTGTGCTTGCATAGCCAGTATTGTCTCCTCGGAGTCAGATATTCTCTGCTCTGATTCTGCCAGTCTAGAGGCATGGGCATTTATCTGTTTTTGCATATTAGCTAATGATGTTTGTATGGCTGCCTCAATAGCCACTTTAACCTCTTTTGACAAGTGTGATGTCACTTCTTCAGCCAGTCTTTTATAGTCCACATTAAGCTTTTGTGTGTACTTGTCTTGGCCTGCAGGTGGTGCTGTTTTCTTAGGAGTCACTTGTTTTTATAGGACATCAGTTGAACCAGCTGCTATTTTTCAATAAGTTGCAGGATTGCTTTCTAATTACTGATAAGATTTCAGCTGGTGTCATGACTTTCCATGGCTTTTTGCACCTCTTTCTTTATGCATTCAATACATTTTTCCTGTTATTTCTCATTATTACACATCACTTAATTTATGGACATCTACGGTTTGATTTCTCTTTCCTATGTGGACTGGATAAGTTGTTACCAACATCTGATGAGAAATTCATGTCATTATCACCTTAATAAATATGTTAACTTAGAAAATTGGTGACATGCACAATAGTTATTTCACCTGCTGGATATACTGTGACTACAGATAGTACACCAGCCACATATTATCCTGTATATAAAATCTGATGTCTGCTCATGGTAATTCCAGGGGCGGATTAAGAGTGGCAAGGGCCCTAAGCAGTTGAGAAGGCATGACCAAACCCCCAAAATCCGATGTAACATGTTAAATGATCTCCCCTTTGAAAGATCATGTGACAGGTCATGGGATTAACATTCAGGTCCTCTGGTGCACATCTGTAGATACAAAACAAGAGACAGTAGGCTGCATAGAGCGCCTCACAAAGTTTTCCTTTATGTTCCACACTATGCATAACATAGCGGTATACATATTGGACCTTGGGTGGAAAATTCATTATTCCGAGGGGCCACATGAGATTGTGAATGTTGTGGAGGCTGAACCAATAGGCTGAAATGTATTCTGCTTAATATTAATAACATGTCAATTATAGTTATTTGATACTAACATTAATTATATCCAAAACAAACTGATAGTGAACTTAGATTGTGAGCCTCAATGGGGAAAGTGATAATCACGTCTGTAAAAGGACTGAGGAATTAATAGCACTGTATAAGTGAGTGAAATAAATAAACTAAGTATGACGACATCCCTAAATATACAGAATGAGCCCTCACATAGCTCGCTATAAACAGTATGAGCCTACACAAAGTAGCACTATATACAGTATGAGCTCTCACATAGTATAGAGGATGCTATGTGGGAGCTCACATACAGTGCCTTGTGAAAGTATTCGGCCCCTTGAATTTTTCAACCTTTTTCCACATTTCAGGCTCCAAATATAAAGATTACAATTTTAATGTTATGGTGAAGAATCAACAAGTGGGACTCAATTGTGAAGTTGAACAAAATGTATTGCTTATTTTTAACTTTTTTAAAATATAACTGAAAAGTGGGGCGTGCAATATTATTCGTCCCCTTTACTTTCAGTGCAGCAAACTCACTCCAGAAGTTAATTGAGGATCTCTGAATGATCCAATTTTGTCCTAAATGACTGATGATAAATATAAGCCACCTGTGTGTAATCAAGTCTCCTTCGTATAAATGCACCTGCTCTGTGATAGTCTCAGTGTTCTGTTTAAAGCACAGATAGCATCATGAAGACCAAGGAACACAACAGGCAGGTCCATGATACTGTTGTGGAGAAGTTTAAAGCCGGATTTGGTTACAAGAATATTTCCAAAACTTTAAACATCCCAAGCAGCACTGTGCAAGCGATCTTATTGAAATGGAAGGAGTATCATACCACTGCAAATCTACCAAGACAAGGCCATCCATCTAAACTTTCATCTCACCAAGGAGAAGACTGACCAGAGATGCAGCCAAGAGGCACATGATCACTCTGGATGAACTGCAGAGATCTACAGCTGAGGTGGGAGAGTCTGTCCATAGGACAATGATCAGTCACACGCTGCACAAATCTGGCCTTTATGGAAGCGTGGCAAGGAGAAAGCCATTTCTCAAAGATATCCATAAAAAATGTTGTTTAAAGTTTGCCACAAGCCACCTGGGACACACACCAAACATGTTTAAGAAGGTGCGCTGGTCAGATGAAACTATTTGGGCACAATGCCAAACGATATGTTTGACGTAAAGGCAACACAGCTCATCACCCTGAACACACCATCCCCACTGTCAAAATGGTGGTGGCAGCATCATGGTTTGGGCCTGCTTTTCTTCAGCAGGGACAGGGAAGATGGTTAAACTTTATGGGAAGATGGATGGAGCCAAATACAGGACCATTATTGAAGAAAACCTCTTGGAGTTTGCAAAAGACCTGAGACTGGGACGGAGATTTGTATTCCAAAAAGACAATGATCCCAAACATAAAAGGAAAATCTACAATGGAATGGTTCACAAATAAATGTATCCAGGTGTTAGAATGGCCAAGTCAAAGTCCAGACCTAAATCCCATCAAGAATCTGTGGAAAGAGCTGAAAACTGCTGTTCACAAATGCTCTCCAACCAACCTCACTCAGCTCGAGCTGTTTGCAAAGGAAGAATGGGCAAGAATTTCAGTTTCTTGATGTGCAAAACTGATAGAGACATACCCCAAGCGTCTTGCAGCTGTAGTCGCAGCAAAAGGCGGCGCTACAAAATATTAACTTAAAGGGGCCGAATAATATTGCACGCCC
Source organism: Anomaloglossus baeobatrachus (assembly GCF_048569485.1). Lineage (NCBI taxonomy): Eukaryota > Metazoa > Chordata > Amphibia > Anura > Aromobatidae > Anomaloglossus > Anomaloglossus baeobatrachus. Next base: position 10,399 of record NW_027443274.1, on the reverse strand, counting down.
CACTTTTCAGTTATTTATTTTTTAAAAAAAGTTTAAAATAAGCAATAAATTTAGTTTAACTTCACAATTGTGTCCCAATTGTTGTTGATTCTTCACCAGAACATTAAAATTTTTATCTTTATGTTTGAAGCCTGAAATGTGGGAAAAGGTTGAAAAATTCAAGAGAGCCTAAGGGGTGCTTCACACATAGCGAGATCGCTACCGAAATCGCTGCTACGTCACGGTTTTTGTGACGCAGCAGTGATCTCATTAGCGATCTCGCTGTGTGTGACACTGAGCAGCGATCTGGCCCCTGCTGTGAGATCGCTGCTCGTTACACACAGCCCTGGTTCGTTTTTTTATTGTTGCCCTCACGCTGTGACGCACAGATCGCTGTGTGTGACAGCGAGAGAGCAACGAAATGAAGCGAGCAGAGAGCAGGAGCCGGCGTCTGGCAGCTGCGGTAAGCTGTAACCAGGGTAAACATAATAATAATAATAATAATTTTATTCATTTATATAGCGCTATTATTTCCACAGCGCTTTACATACATTGGCAACACTGTCCCCACTGGGGCTCACAATCTAGAGTCCCTATCTGTATGTCTTTGGAGTGGTGGTTACCCGATATTTACCTTCGTTACCAGACTCCGCCGCTCTCACGCTGCCAGTGCCGGCTCCCTGCTCTCTGCACATGTAGCTGCAGCACACATTGGGTTAATTAACCCGATGTGTACTGTAGCTAGGAGTGCAGGGAGCCAGCGCTAAGCAGTGTGTGTGTGCTGCTCTCTGCACATGCAGCTGCAGTACACATCGGGTTAATTAACCCGATGTGTACTGTAGCTAAGAGAGCAGAGAGCCAGCGCTAAGCAGTGTGCGCGGCTCCCTGCTCTCTGCACATGTAGCGACGTTATGATCGCTGCTGCTTCTGCTGTGTTTGACAGCGAAGCAGCGATCATAACAGTGACTTACAAGGTCGCTGCTACGTCACAGAAAATGGTGACGTAACAGCAACGTTGTTGTCGCTATGTGTGAACCCAGCCTAATACTTTCGAAAGGCACTGTAAGCTCTCAATATACAAGGGGCTGCTGATAAGTCTGAGTTTATCCAGTAAGAAACGAGATAGGATGATAAAACTTTACATTTATTCCACATACTCTCCACTGATGTCAACACACTTCTTACATGGGTATTCCAAGTTCTTTCTGTAAGCCTAGCAAAAAGGATTTCGGTTGTGCCTCAAACCAGGCATCTGTAGCAGCCATGGAATCAGAAATGGTGTGAAATTTGGTACCCTTGAGTTTTTTCTTCAAGTTTCCAAACAGATGATAGTCGGAGCGAGCTAGATCTGGTGAATAAGGTGGGTGGTCAACCAGCTGGAAGCCCAGTTCTGCCAGTTTTGCCGTGGTCACTTGTGCAGTGTGAGTGGAGGCATTGTCTTACAGGAACAAGATTCCTTTGGACAGCTTGCCGCAGCTTTTGGCCTTCAGAGCTGCCTTCAGTTGTTCCAAATGTTCATTGTAATAGCTTGCATTGATGGTGGAACCCTTTTGAAGGTACTCCACTTGCAGCACACCCTCCTTATCCCAGAATACAGATGCCATCACCTTAATGGGTGATTTTTGCTTCCTGAACTTTTTTGGGCGAAGAGAACCACTGTGCCTCCACTCTTTTCATTGCTCCTTGTTTTCAGGGTCATACAAATAAATCCAGGTCTCATCCATAGTGATCCAGGAAGTTATCAGTCCGGAAACGCTGACAAATGGACCTGGAAGTTTAGGGTCCCACTTTGCAGATAGCTTCCTCCAAAATATCCAAATGTTCATGGATAAGAACACAAAATCATTCACGGGAAATCCCTATGATGTCTGCTATTGCTTTAGCTGAAATTCATTGATTCTTAGTATGCGGTTGTGCACAGCATCGACGATCTCCGGAACAACCACTCTCGGTCGTCCAGGACGTTCCTCATCACTGGTGCTGAAGTGGCCTGTTTTAAATTTGGCAACCCAGTTCTTAACTGTGGAATAATGTCTGTGGCATATCACCATGAATATCCTTTGCGGACTTTCCTTGCAGAAACAAGAATTTTATCACTCCTCTGCTCTCAGTTGCTGTGAATATTGCATTAAACTCTGCCATTTTGATTTCCCACGTGCATAGAACACCGTTTCCATAAGATTCAAATGTGAAATCTTGAAAACATATATTAGACACATAAGGCTTTCATGTGATGTAATATGTGTTACCATAAAAACAAAAAAAGATCACAAAGCCAAAGATTTATCAGCAGACCGTCGTACAGGATGAGCACCCACATAGCTCTCTATATAAAGGATGAGCCGTCATATAGCTCTATATACAAAACAAGAAAGCCTGCGGAGACACCATCACATGTTTCTCAACACTGACAGGAAACTAACCAGGTCTTTCACTGGGAAGGAACAACCACGGGAAGGGCAGTCTCCAGTCAAGGAGACCACCTATGTCAAACATGGTATCCATCCACAGACAGCTGTTTCGGGGTATTTGCCCCTCATCAGTGTGGAGTAGGAATCTGGCTAGTGGGAGCAAAAAGTGTAGTCTTTTACTAGGCAATGCTCCCACTAGCCAGATTCCTACTCCACACTGATTCCTACTCCACACCAGACAGCTGTTTCCGGGTATTTGCCCCTCATCAGTGTGGAGTAGTCTTCTACTAGGCATTGCTCCCACTAGCCAGTTTCCTGATGAGGGGCAAATATCCCGAACCAGCTGTCTGTGGATGGATACCATGTTTGGCATAGGTGGTCTCCTTGACTGGAGACTGCCCTTCCCGTGGTTGTTCCTTCCCGGTGAAAGACTTGGCTAGTTTCCTGCTAGCGTTGAGAAACATGTGATGGTGTCTCCGCAGGCTTTCTTGTTTTAAATATTTCCCAGGGGACATTGCTCTAGAATTACTGCGTTGTGAAACACGTGATGGTGTCTCCGTGGTGTTGGATGTTGATCTCCCTAAGGTCAACCATCCTTGCTTATGTAGTCTTCTACTAGGCATTGCTCCCACTAGCCAGTTTCCTACTCCACTCTACCATTCTGTATTGCCAGCAGTGGAGCTCCAGGAAAGCTCCCAATTCAGAGATGTGCACAGCTGTTAATGGTGCAAACATTATAGTGAGGGTAATCTCACTTGCCCTTATTATAATCTACCTATCAGTATGTCATAGACTAATCTGTACACTGCATGTGCTATGTTTCACTGTACTAATCACACCTGCACATCGCCATATCAGTTTTACCATATAGTAAACACAGTGAATAAAATATCCCAAAAACAATTGTGCAATCACACTTTTTTTTGCAATTGTTCTGCACTTGGAATTTTTTTGCCGTTTTCCAGTACATTATATGGTAAAACTAATGGATTCATTTAAAAGTACAACTCGTCCCTCAAACGTACGCTCTTATATGGCAAGATTAAAGGAACAATAAAAAAGTGACGGCTCTCGGAAAAAGGGGAGCAAAAAACAAAAACGGAAAATCGCTCGGGGTGAAGGGGTTAAACAAAAGACATTTTAGGACTTTTCCATTACCATATAAATGAATAGATTTGGAACCTTTTATTTCCATTATGTTATCCTAAAATGCATTAAAATCATGAAACTACTGGAAATGTGAAGCAGAGCCTTAGGGGTACTTTGCACACTACGACATCGCAGCTGCGATATCGGTGGGGTCAAATCGAAAGTGACGAACATCCGGCGTCGCTGTCGACATCGTAGTGTGTAAATCCTTTTAGCTACCATTAACGAGCGCAAAAGCGTCGTAATCGTATGATCGGTGTAGTGTCCGACATTTCCATAATTTCGCTGTAGCGACAGGTACAATGTTGTTACTCGTTCCTGCGGCAGCACACATCGCTGTGTATGAAGCCGCTGGAACGAGGAACATCTGCTTACCTGCCACCGGCAGCGATGCGGAAGGAAGGAGGTGGGCGGGATGTTTACGTCCCGCTCATCTCCGCCCCTCCGCTTCTATTGGCCGGCCGTTGTATGACATTGCTGTGACGACGCACGACCCGCCCCCTTAGGAAGGAGGTGGTTCGCCGGCCAGAGCGGCATTGCAGGGCAGGTAAGTGCATGTGAAGCTGCCGTAGCGATAATGTTCGCTACGGCAGCTATCACAAAATATCGCAGCTGCGACAGGGGCGGGCACTATCGCGCTCGGCATCGCTACCATCGGCATGCGATGTCGTAGTGTGCAAAGTACCCCTTAGAATGTAATGTAAAGATACTGGAATGGGGCGGAGTGATGTAGCTGAACTGAGCGGATGCACATGAGAGCTGCTCCCACCATCCTGCATATCCTGATATTGTTGCCTGATTGCCTGTTCTCCCTTGCCTGCAAAGTGCTTCCCGAGGTAGGGGACACTCTAGAGGCCAGCGATTCCACCGGAGCTGTCCCCCAGCTCCTGACGGAGGATATTGTACCAAATGAGGCCGGAGAGTGAGACGAGGCACCAACTTCCCTGCACGAGGCTTTGCAGCTGCATAGCGCCGCGGAGTCCCATCACCCGGCGAACGGCTTACCCCCAGGAGGACGTGGAGGAGCTGTTGGAGGTGGCTTCACAAGTCTGCAGGGGCTAACTGGAGGGGAGATCTGGAGATCGGTGAGCGCCACTAATAATTTTATCATCAGCTGCACCGCCTGCAGCCGGCACATCAAAGGGCCAGCAGCAGTGAACGAGCCATTAACCGAGGCAGCAGGATTGGGGTGGGTGCTCTGAAAAACAGGCCCCTCAGGTCTCCCTCTGACATTGACATAGTACGAAAAAGATATACATTAAGACTCCACGCTGGAGAGGCCTGTATTACTCCTGATTATAACAATCAGGCGCTGTGCTGACTCGGGACTACCCTTTGCTGTAGATACATGTATGTACAGATGCTTCCTGGCTGCCTGAGCTGGATAGGAGAGAAAAGGTGCTCATTTCACTGGACACATATTACAGAGGCACAGGATTAGGTGTACTGGGGTGCAGCAGGAGTGGAGAGTGTAATATACAACGATCCAGCTAGCTATTCTGAGTCCCCTTAAACAATCTGGAGGCATCAATAAACTCAAGGAGTTTGCCAGGAATGGTCAGGGAGACACTCCTAAGGCCAAGAGGCGTGCTTCTTCCAAAGCCCAGGCGCTGACGGGGGATGGGGATGGAGATCAAGATGACTTAACCCTGAGACAAATGTACGAGCAGCTCATGCAGGCAATATCTCCATGTAAAGGGTGCTTTACACGCTGCGACATCGCTAGCGATTGCTAGCGATGTTGCAAGCATTAGCACCCGCCCCCGTTGTTGGTGCGACATGTGGTGATCGCTGCCGTAGCGAACATTATCGCTATGGGAGCGTCACAAGCACATACCTGTTCTTAGACGTCGCTGTGCCCGCCGAACAATCCCCCCTTCAAGGGGGAGGGGCGTTTGGCGTCACAGCGACGTCACAAACGGCCGTCCAATAACAGAGGAAGGTGGAGATGAGCGGCCGGAACATGCCATCCACCTCCTTCCTTCCTCATTGCCGGTAGACGAAGGTAAGGAGATGATCGTCGCTTCTGCGGTGTCACACATAGCGATGTGTGGTGCCGCAGGAATGAGGAACAACCTCGCTACGTACGAGACAACGATTTTTGGTAAATGAACGACCTCTCATATACCAACGATTTTTGTCTCTTTTGCGATCGTTTAAGGTAGCTCCTGCCTGTCACACGCTGCGATCTCGCTAACGGTGCCGGATGTGCGTCACAAACACCGTAACCGCAACGATATATCGTTAGCGATGTCGCATTGTGTAAATGGCCCTTAAGACCTCCCTTACAGGGAAGATTGAGGAGGTATATTCTGAAGTTGGCCTTTTGCGCCAGGATATGAAGAACTTGAGGACCCGTACTACAGAGGTTGGATTACGGCATCCTACTACCCGGGAGTTACCTGTCATTCTTCAGGTGCACGCTGTCACGTTTAGATTATATTTTTGGATCAAGTAACGTGGCAGCCTGGGTTGACAATGTGGTACATGGAGTACAGGGAATATCATTCTTACATCTGATGTTAACAGACCCCTTTGGCGGTTAAACCCCTTTTGGTTCAAACTAATCAAAGTGATAGGACCCTGGCCCAACTAGAAGACTTCTTAGTAGCTCAACTCAAACCCTGAACAATAATTTGGTGTGGGACACTCTCAACGCTTACCTTCAGGGATGCTTAAAAGAGTTATCTGACATAAACTCAAAAATTTTTGTTCAGCTAATCTGTGCTGTATTGTCATATAAATCACACCTACATTGTTATTTTTTGTTTTCTAACTTTTGTTCCTCTTGAATTCACCCTTTATTCTCTGCAGCTTCTTGTTTACATTCAGATACAGCAAACATGACCACTTCCTGTGCTGAACCTCAGTCAGAGCTGTCACCACCCACCCCAGTGTCCAGCCTCGCCCTCTGCCCGCCCCCTGCACACACACATTCCCTGTCAGTATATTCTGCCCCAGCACCTGACCTATTATCACTACAGCATTGCAAATAACAACCCCACATCGGGCTGTGCACCGCACACGCACACATATGGCTCTGTACCGCACACATATGGCTCTGTACCGCACACATATGGCTCTGTACCGCACATGCACACATATGGCTCTGTACCGCACACGCACACATATGGCTCTGCACCGCACACGCACACATATGGCTATGTACCGCACACGCACACATATGGCTCTGTACCGCACACGCACACATATGGCTCTGCACCGCACACATATGGCTCTGCACCGCACACGCACACATATGGCTCTGTACCGCACACGCACACATATGGCTCTGCACCGCACACATATGGCTCTGCACCGCACACGCACACATATGGCTATGTACCGCACACGCACACATATGGCTCTGTACCTCACATGCACACATATGGCTCTGCACCGCACACACACACATATGTCTAAGTACCGCACACGCACACATATGGCTCTGTACCGCACACACACACATATGGCTCTGCACCGCACACATATGGCTCTGTACCGCACACATATGGCTCTGCACACGCACACATATGGCTCTGCACACATATGGCTCTGAACACGCACACATATGGCTCTGCACACGCACACATAGGGCTCTGCACACATATGGCTCTGCACACGCACACATATGGCTCTGCACACGCACACATATGGCTCTGCACACGCACACATATGGCTCTGCACCGCCCGCCCCCCATCCCCATCGGGAACACATGTAAGGAATACATACTCACTCGTCCTCGGTCCCCGCCGCTCCTGCACGTTCGCGTGCTGTCTGTGCTCTGACGTCACCACTGTGCTGAAGAGAGCTCAGACAGCGGGAGGGACAGTGATGAGAAGCAGCGCTGCGCTGCTTCTCATCAGCACTTTCAAATGTACCGGCATCTGTGATCTGTGATGCCGGTATATCTGAATGTGTGATCCTTAGCAGGGGGGCCGGTGCTGGAGCTGACACCATGGCAGCTGCCGCCAGGCCCCGCCGCCAGGTCACGGACCCCCACAGCAGTGCAGGGGGAGGTTACTGGAGAGTAACAGAGGTGCGGGGGAATGTGTGGGAGGGTGCAGGGAAGGGGGGGGGACTCCACGAACTGTACTTCCCAGCAGGGAGGCGACATGCTGTTCCACATTTGCATGTCAACATGGTCCTGCCCATGTTGACATGAAATGACCGGAAGCAGCAAAATCGCGGCAGGAGCGGGCACATGACCGCTCTGAGCCGGGGGAGAGGGGCTGACAGCAGGGCAGGTAAGTGGTCTCTATCTACTTACCTGCCCCAATGTAGCCCCATAGGGTAATTAAAAAAAGAAGTCAAAGAAGCCGGATAACCCCTTTAACTTCGACCATAGCACATCTTAAACGGATGACAAGGGTGGAGAATGACATAATAGAAAGAAGACTCAGGGACTCGGAGGCAAGATATATATCTAGCCCAACTAATGGGAACAGGGCGGCTTGGTTGCACTCATATAGAACATATGTACAACACTCTGAAACTAAATCTAAACGTAAGCTATTCTTCACCCGACTGTCATACTTTGAACTTGGGAACGAGTCAAACAAATTACTTGCATATATAGATAGGCAGCATAATGCTTCAAATACAGTACTGGCTATACCAAAGGCGGATGGTTCGATTGTCACATCCCCTGAGGGCATCTCACAATGTTTCTACACGTTCTATAAAACTTTGTACAGCTCTAAAAGTGTTCATGGCGTCCAGGATTGTTTGGCATATTTGTCAGATGTAGAATGTCAAACGTTGAGTCAGTCACAACGAGAATTTCTAGAGGCAGACATAACAACAGAAGAAGTAACAACAGCCATCTCAGATATGGCTAGAGGGAAATCTCCCGGTCCAGACGGCCTTCAAATAGACTTTTACGGCAAATATTTGTGACACCTTGGCCCCAGTCCTTCTTGATATTTTTTCACACCATACTCTTGGTGGCTCTCTAACTGCCTCTCTATACAAAGCGCATATTCTTGTACTGAGGAAGGAGGGAAAGGATCACTGGACTGTGGCTCATACCGCCCTATATCATTGGTCAACGTTGACTATAAGATTTTTACCAAAATATTGGCGTCCCAGCTTAATTCTGTTATACTAGATGTAGTGTCCCCGGATGAAACAGGATAAATGCCTGGGAAAAACAACTCTATAAATATTAGATGGGTCCAGTCCATAGTGCAATACACTATGTTGGTCCAGGAAAACGAGTGGGCCTTGGCCTCGCTGGACGCGGCCAAAACATTTGACTCGGTGGAATGGCCATTCTTATCTGCCTGCCGCCAGAGATTCGCTTTTGGCACTAAGTTTAGTAATTGGATCTACATGCTGTATAGATCCCCATCTGTTGTGTCAATTCCTGTTCCGTGTGACTACTGTGTCTGTTTGGGGTAATGCAGGGGTGGGATTCAGCCGGTTCTGTCAGGTTCGGGCGAATAGGTTGTTAAAATAGCAGCCGGTTCCCCGAACCGGCAAGAAACAGCTCCGGCGATCCGGTTCTGTATTTATTTGTGTTAGTGTATTTAAGACACTAGCACAAATGAATCCCCGTACCTCCGCGCCGCACTTCCGGGTTCAGTGGAGCCTGTCTGCTCCCTGACCCGGTGTGCAGCGACGCGCTGACGCTGTTGAGGTCCGGCAGTGTGGGGAGTTAGCTGCTCCTCCTACTGCCGTCTGTCAGCGCCAGTGTCAGTGTGCAGAGTGCAGCAGAGGAAGACAGAGGAGAGTCCACCGCTGCTTGGAGCAGGTAAGCGCTCAGTGAGCCGAAGATGCAGGGAGCAGGGAGAGGAGCCAAATAAGATTGGAGCTATATGGGGAGAGGAGCCGCATAAGATAGGAGCTATATGGGGAGAGGAGCCGCATAAGTAGGGAGCTATATGGGAAATGGACACATATGGGACAGGATCTGCAGGGGAAAAGGAGCATATGGGATGGGATCTGAAGGGGAAAGAGGCCATGATGGGATGGGATCTGCAGGGGGAAGAGGCCATGATGGGATGGGATCTGCAGAGGAAAGAGGCCATGATGGGATGGGATCTGCAGGGGAAAGAGGCCATGATGGGATGGGATCTGCAGGGGAAAGAGGCCATGACGGGATGGGATCTGCAGGGGAAAGAGGCCATGACTGGATGGGATCTGCAGGGGAAAGAGGTCATGATGGGATGGGATCTGCAGGGGAAAGAGGCCATGATGGGATGGGATGTGCAGGGGGAAAGAGCCCATAATGAGATGGGATCTGCTGGGGAAAGAGGCCATAATGGGATGGGATGTGCAGAGGGAAAGAGGCCATAATGAGATGGGATGTGCAGGGGGAAAGAGGCCATAATGGGATGGGATCTGCAGGGGGAAAGAGGCCACATGGGATGGGATCTGAAGGGGGAAAGAGGCCACATGGGATTGGATCTGCAAGGGGAAAAGGCCATATTGGGATGGGATCTGCAGGGGGGAAAAGGCTATAATGGGATGGGATCTGCAGGGGTAAGAGACCACATGGGATGAGATCTGTATGGGGAAGGTCGTCCATTCCAATTTTAGCAGGGCTCCTTTAGTAATAATTTTTAAAAATTGTAGAAAAGCCATTTAATTCAATATGACTGACAGTGACTGGAACAACTGGTACTGGACAGGAGAGTGAAGGTACAGGAGGGTAAGAAGGGGCAAGAGATTTTACTTTAAATTACTTGTATTTTTTGGTTGAGGAAAGTGCGTGAAAATGGGTGTGGCTAACAAAATGGCTGTGGTTACATAATCGGTGTGGTTTTCAAATGTGCGGGGTTTACAGAGAACCTGTTGTTAAAAAATTGAATCCCACCCCTGGGGTAATGGACCAGGAGTCATGGTATCAATCCCA
>NW_027443273.1:0-51476 GCF_048569485.1 Anomaloglossus baeobatrachus | reverse complement strand
AACGTCAAATACTAAGAAAGGGCGGCCTATGAAAGAATTACTACTTTCAATAAGTACACTTAAACGGCTAATTGGGAATAGAAAAACTGTAAAAAGCCCTCTGAGAAAGCCCCCCTCTAACCTTTGATAGTAAGCTTTTCTGTAGTCTGCCTGTTGATGTATTTTCCGTTTGAACTGTGCACAACATGAAGAGACGGAACACTGGCGGCTTGTCACAATGCCCCCCGATGACATCACAATAGCGCTGCTGCCTAGAAAACAAGCTGCGCAGAAGAAGTTGTTCTTTGGGTGGGAGGGTGGGCTAGTGGAAGGAGGGGGCAATCTCTTTTTTTCCCGGGTGGTAGGGGGATGACAGGAGAAGGGAAGCGGGTGGTGAGAAAGGTACAGAGGGCAGGGTTTGGGGGCTGGGAAGGAAAGGGAAAAGATTAGGGTTTGGGGATGATGAAAGGGCTTTCTACGGGTAAGGATGGCAAAGGGTGGCAGTGACGGAAAGTCAGGCAACCTGTCCTGTCCGTCTTTTTGTATCGTGAATTGGAAAGACTGCAAGGGGGAGGGGAGTTGCTTGCGCCCTAAAGGAGGAGTTATTCAGATTCATTGCAGTGGGCGGCGGCTGCAAAACGCACCATTCTTCTTGTTTTGGCTCTGCAAAGCAGCCTTTTCAAGGGTTGGCTTGGGTGACAAAATGTCTTGTGTAGGCGTGGGTTTGTCTCCCTCTCGCTCTCTCTCCCTAAGATGTGTCCGGCATAGGCCAGGGTGCCACTCGAGGCCCAAACCAATTCTGGTTATCGCTTCTCGGCCTTTTGGCTAAGATCAAGTGTAGTATCTGTTCTTATCAGTTTAATATCTGATACGTCCCCTATCTGGGGACCATATATTAAATGGATTTTTAGAACAGGGAGATGGAAAAAGAGCTTGCTCTGTCCACTCCACGCATTGACCTGGTATTGCAGTACCTCCAGGAACGGTGCACCCCTTCTTAACCCAGTTTCCAAAAGCAGAACTCAATTCACCTGATTCATATTAGCCCGATTTAATGAATTGGAAGAAAGCATACGTCTTCATATGCACCTCAATTTGGCCCATTCACTTTTCACACTTCCTCCTTTTGTTTTTTATCTTTCACACTTTTGACTTTCTTTATTCATCCAAATAGCAAACTCATCACCACTCAACCTGACCAACTCGGCTATGTCCCCGTGCTGCAGTTCTCTGTCTTATCTAGATCATTTGCAATTGAATGGAATAGATCCCTTTTGGACAAAGTGGATTCACCTGCTGCTGCAGTGACCACAGGTGTGATAACATCTAGAATTGGCATCTGGTGCGATCTCTCCGCTTCCACTCCAAAGAAAGTTACCTGTTTATTCCTATCATGCATTGGTTTTTGGGGTTTTCTTTGAGTAATGATGATCTCTTTAGTAGTCTGTTGGCGCCCTCTCCTGGAGGAATAGTTTGCTTGCTCTTGGACATTCTAAAAGAGAGGTCATGATAGACATTGAGCTTCTGAGCTCAATTGGGGACAGTCATGGGTGATGAATGTTTGCAACCTACTGCGAAGCCTCATACCGCAATATAAGGAACGTCAAATACTAAGAAAGGGCGGCCTATGAAAGAATTACTACTTTCAATAAGTACACTTAAACGGCTAATTGGGAATAGAAAAACTGTAAAAAGCCCTCTGAGAAAGCCCCCCTCTAACCTTTGATAGTAAGCTTTTCTGTAGTCTGCCTGTTGATGTATTTTCCGTTTGAACTGTGCACAACATGAAGAGACGGAACACTGGCGGCTTGTCACAATGCCCCCCGATGACATCACAATAGCGCTGCTGCCTAGAAAACAAGCTGCGCAGAAGAAGTTGTTCTTTGGGTGGGAGGGTGGGCTAGTGGAAGGAGGGGGCAATCTCTTTTTTTCCCGGGTGGTAGGGGGATGACAGGAGAAGGGAAGCGGGTGGTGAGAAAGGTACAGAGGGCAGGGTTTGGGGGCTGGGAAGGAAAGGGAAAAGATTAGGGTTTGGGGATGATGAAAGGGCTTTCTACGGGTAAGGATGGCAAAGGGTGGCAGTGACGGAAAGTCAGGCAACCTGTCCTGTCCGTCTTTTTGTATCGTGAATTGGAAAGACTGCAAGGGGGAGGGGAGTTGCTTGCGCCCTAAAGGAGGAGTTATTCAGATTCATTGCAGTGGGCGGCGGCTGCAAAACGCACCATTCTTCTTGTTTTGGCTCTGCAAAGCAGCCTTTTCAAGGGTTGGCTTGGGTGACAAAATGTCTTGTGTAGGCGTGGGTTTGTCTCCCTCTCGCTCTCTCTCCCTAAGATGTGTCCGGCATAGGCCAGGGTGCCACTCGAGGCCCAAACCAATTCTGGTTATCGCTTCTCGGCCTTTTGGCTAAGATCAAGTGTAGTATCTGTTCTTATCAGTTTAATATCTGATACGTCCCCTATCTGGGGACCATATATTAAATGGATTTTTAGAACAGGGAGATGGAAAAAGAGCTTGCTCTGTCCACTCCACGCATTGACCTGGTATTGCAGTACCTCCAGGAACGGTGCACCCCTTCTTAACCCAGTTTCCAAAAGCAGAACTCAATTCACCTGATTCATATTAGCCCGATTTAATGAATTGGAAGAAAGCATACGTCTTCATATGCACCTCAATTTGGCCCATTCACTTTTCACACTTCCTCCTTTTGTTTTTTATCTTTCACACTTTTGACTTTCTTTATTCATCCAAATAGCAAACTCATCACCACTCAACCTGACCAACTCGGCTATGTCCCCGTGCTGCAGTTCTCTGTCTTATCTAGATCATTTGCAATTGAATGGAATAGATCCCTTTTGGACAAAGTGGATTCACCTGCTGCTGCAGTGACCACAGGTGTGATAACATCTAGAATTGGCATCTGGTGCGATCTCTCCGCTTCCACTCCAAAGAAAGTTACCTGTTTATTCCTATCATGCATTGGTTTTTGGGGTTTTCTTTGAGTAATGATGATCTCTTTAGTAGTCTGTTGGCGCCCTCTCCTGGAGGAATAGTTTGCTTGCTCTTGGACATTCTAAAAGAGAGGTCATGATAGACATTGAGCTTCTGAGCTCAATTGGGGACAGTCATGGGTGATGAATGTTTGCAACCTACTGCGAAGCCTCATACCGCAATATAAGGAACGTCAAATACTAAGAAAGGGCGGCCTATGAAAGAATTACTACTTTCAATAAGTACACTTAAACGGCTAATTGGGAATAGAAAAACTGTAAAAAGCCCTCTGAGAAAGCCCCCCTCTAACCTTTGATAGTAAGCTTTTCTGTAGTCTGCCTGTTGATGTATTTTCCGTTTGAACTGTGCACAACATGAAGAGACGGAACACTGGCGGCTTGTCACAATGCCCCCCGATGACATCACAATAGCGCTGCTGCCTAGAAAACAAGCTGCGCAGAAGAAGTTGTTCTTTGGGTGGGAGGGTGGGCTAGTGGAAGGAGGGGGCAATCTCTTTTTTTCCCGGGTGGTAGGGGGATGACAGGAGAAGGGAAGCGGGTGGTGAGAAAGGTACAGAGGGCAGGGTTTGGGGGCTGGGAAGGAAAGGGAAAAGATTAGGGTTTGGGGATGATGAAAGGGCTTTCTACGGGTAAGGATGGCAAAGGGTGGCAGTGACGGAAAGTCAGGCAACCTGTCCTGTCCGTCTTTTTGTATCGTGAATTGGAAAGACTGCAAGGGGGAGGGGAGTTGCTTGCGCCCTAAAGGAGGAGTTATTCAGATTCATTGCAGTGGGCGGCGGCTGCAAAACGCACCATTCTTCTTGTTTTGGCTCTGCAAAGCAGCCTTTTCAAGGGTTGGCTTGGGTGACAAAATGTCTTGTGTAGGCGTGGGTTTGTCTCCCTCTCGCTCTCTCTCCCTAAGATGTGTCCGGCATAGGCCAGGGTGCCACTCGAGGCCCAAACCAATTCTGGTTATCGCTTCTCGGCCTTTTGGCTAAGATCAAGTGTAGTATCTGTTCTTATCAGTTTAATATCTGATACGTCCCCTATCTGGGGACCATATATTAAATGGATTTTTAGAACAGGGAGATGGAAAAAGAGCTTGCTCTGTCCACTCCACGCATTGACCTGGTATTGCAGTACCTCCAGGAACGGTGCACCCCTTCTTAACCCAGTTTCCAAAAGCAGAACTCAATTCACCTGATTCATATTAGCCCGATTTAATGAATTGGAAGAAAGCATACGTCTTCATATGCACCTCAATTTGGCCCATTCACTTTTCACACTTCCTCCTTTTGTTTTTTATCTTTCACACTTTTGACTTTCTTTATTCATCCAAATAGCAAACTCATCACCACTCAACCTGACCAACTCGGCTATGTCCCCGTGCTGCAGTTCTCTGTCTTATCTAGATCATTTGCAATTGAATGGAATAGATCCCTTTTGGACAAAGTGGATTCACCTGCTGCTGCAGTGACCACAGGTGTGATAACATCTAGAATTGGCATCTGGTGCGATCTCTCCGCTTCCACTCCAAAGAAAGTTACCTGTTTATTCCTATCATGCATTGGTTTTTGGGGTTTTCTTTGAGTAATGATGATCTCTTTAGTAGTCTGTTGGCGCCCTCTCCTGGAGGAATAGTTTGCTTGCTCTTGGACATTCTAAAAGAGAGGTCATGATAGACATTGAGCTTCTGAGCTCAATTGGGGACAGTCATGGGTGATGAATGTTTGCAACCTACTGCGAAGCCTCATACCGCAATATAAGGAACGTCAAATACTAAGAAAGGGCGGCCTATGAAAGAATTACTACTTTCAATAAGTACACTTAAACGGCTAATTGGGAATAGAAAAACTGTAAAAAGCCCTCTGAGAAAGCCCCCCTCTAACCTTTGATAGTAAGCTTTTCTGTAGTCTGCCTGTTGATGTATTTTCCGTTTGAACTGTGCACAACATGAAGAGACGGAACACTGGCGGCTTGTCACAATGCCCCCCGATGACATCACAATAGCGCTGCTGCCTAGAAAACAAGCTGCGCAGAAGAAGTTGTTCTTTGGGTGGGAGGGTGGGCTAGTGGAAGGAGGGGGCAATCTCTTTTTTTCCCGGGTGGTAGGGGGATGACAGGAGAAGGGAAGCGGGTGGTGAGAAAGGTACAGAGGGCAGGGTTTGGGGGCTGGGAAGGAAAGGGAAAAGATTAGGGTTTGGGGATGATGAAAGGGCTTTCTACGGGTAAGGATGGCAAAGGGTGGCAGTGACGGAAAGTCAGGCAACCTGTCCTGTCCGTCTTTTTGTATCGTGAATTGGAAAGACTGCAAGGGGGAGGGGAGTTGCTTGCGCCCTAAAGGAGGAGTTATTCAGATTCATTGCAGTGGGCGGCGGCTGCAAAACGCACCATTCTTCTTGTTTTGGCTCTGCAAAGCAGCCTTTTCAAGGGTTGGCTTGGGTGACAAAATGTCTTGTGTAGGCGTGGGTTTGTCTCCCTCTCGCTCTCTCTCCCTAAGATGTGTCCGGCATAGGCCAGGGTGCCACTCGAGGCCCAAACCAATTCTGGTTATCGCTTCTCGGCCTTTTGGCTAAGATCAAGTGTAGTATCTGTTCTTATCAGTTTAATATCTGATACGTCCCCTATCTGGGGACCATATATTAAATGGATTTTTAGAACAGGGAGATGGAAAAAGAGCTTGCTCTGTCCACTCCACGCATTGACCTGGTATTGCAGTACCTCCAGGAACGGTGCACCCCTTCTTAACCCAGTTTCCAAAAGCAGAACTCAATTCACCTGATTCATATTAGCCCGATTTAATGAATTGGAAGAAAGCATACGTCTTCATATGCACCTCAATTTGGCCCATTCACTTTTCACACTTCCTCCTTTTGTTTTTTATCTTTCACACTTTTGACTTTCTTTATTCATCCAAATAGCAAACTCATCACCACTCAACCTGACCAACTCGGCTATGTCCCCGTGCTGCAGTTCTCTGTCTTATCTAGATCATTTGCAATTGAATGGAATAGATCCCTTTTGGACAAAGTGGATTCACCTGCTGCTGCAGTGACCACAGGTGTGATAACATCTAGAATTGGCATCTGGTGCGATCTCTCCGCTTCCACTCCAAAGAAAGTTACCTGTTTATTCCTATCATGCATTGGTTTTTGGGGTTTTCTTTGAGTAATGATGATCTCTTTAGTAGTCTGTTGGCGCCCTCTCCTGGAGGAATAGTTTGCTTGCTCTTGGACATTCTAAAAGAGAGGTCATGATAGACATTGAGCTTCTGAGCTCAATTGGGGACAGTCATGGGTGATGAATGTTTGCAACCTACTGCGAAGCCTCATACCGCAATATAAGGAACGTCAAATACTAAGAAAGGGCGGCCTATGAAAGAATTACTACTTTCAATAAGTACACTTAAACGGCTAATTGGGAATAGAAAAACTGTAAAAAGCCCTCTGAGAAAGCCCCCCTCTAACCTTTGATAGTAAGCTTTTCTGTAGTCTGCCTGTTGATGTATTTTCCGTTTGAACTGTGCACAACATGAAGAGACGGAACACTGGCGGCTTGTCACAATGCCCCCCGATGACATCACAATAGCGCTGCTGCCTAGAAAACAAGCTGCGCAGAAGAAGTTGTTCTTTGGGTGGGAGGGTGGGCTAGTGGAAGGAGGGGGCAATCTCTTTTTTTCCCGGGTGGTAGGGGGATGACAGGAGAAGGGAAGCGGGTGGTGAGAAAGGTACAGAGGGCAGGGTTTGGGGGCTGGGAAGGAAAGGGAAAAGATTAGGGTTTGGGGATGATGAAAGGGCTTTCTACGGGTAAGGATGGCAAAGGGTGGCAGTGACGGAAAGTCAGGCAACCTGTCCTGTCCGTCTTTTTGTATCGTGAATTGGAAAGACTGCAAGGGGGAGGGGAGTTGCTTGCGCCCTAAAGGAGGAGTTATTCAGATTCATTGCAGTGGGCGGCGGCTGCAAAACGCACCATTCTTCTTGTTTTGGCTCTGCAAAGCAGCCTTTTCAAGGGTTGGCTTGGGTGACAAAATGTCTTGTGTAGGCGTGGGTTTGTCTCCCTCTCGCTCTCTCTCCCTAAGATGTGTCCGGCATAGGCCAGGGTGCCACTCGAGGCCCAAACCAATTCTGGTTATCGCTTCTCGGCCTTTTGGCTAAGATCAAGTGTAGTATCTGTTCTTATCAGTTTAATATCTGATACGTCCCCTATCTGGGGACCATATATTAAATGGATTTTTAGAACAGGGAGATGGAAAAAGAGCTTGCTCTGTCCACTCCACGCATTGACCTGGTATTGCAGTACCTCCAGGAACGGTGCACCCCTTCTTAACCCAGTTTCCAAAAGCAGAACTCAATTCACCTGATTCATATTAGCCCGATTTAATGAATTGGAAGAAAGCATACGTCTTCATATGCACCTCAATTTGGCCCATTCACTTTTCACACTTCCTCCTTTTGTTTTTTATCTTTCACACTTTTGACTTTCTTTATTCATCCAAATAGCAAACTCATCACCACTCAACCTGACCAACTCGGCTATGTCCCCGTGCTGCAGTTCTCTGTCTTATCTAGATCATTTGCAATTGAATGGAATAGATCCCTTTTGGACAAAGTGGATTCACCTGCTGCTGCAGTGACCACAGGTGTGATAACATCTAGAATTGGCATCTGGTGCGATCTCTCCGCTTCCACTCCAAAGAAAGTTACCTGTTTATTCCTATCATGCATTGGTTTTTGGGGTTTTCTTTGAGTAATGATGATCTCTTTAGTAGTCTGTTGGCGCCCTCTCCTGGAGGAATAGTTTGCTTGCTCTTGGACATTCTAAAAGAGAGGTCATGATAGACATTGAGCTTCTGAGCTCAATTGGGGACAGTCATGGGTGATGAATGTTTGCAACCTACTGCGAAGCCTCATACCGCAATATAAGGAACGTCAAATACTAAGAAAGGGCGGCCTATGAAAGAATTACTACTTTCAATAAGTACACTTAAACGGCTAATTGGGAATAGAAAAACTGTAAAAAGCCCTCTGAGAAAGCCCCCCTCTAACCTTTGATAGTAAGCTTTTCTGTAGTCTGCCTGTTGATGTATTTTCCGTTTGAACTGTGCACAACATGAAGAGACGGAACACTGGCGGCTTGTCACAATGCCCCCCGATGACATCACAATAGCGCTGCTGCCTAGAAAACAAGCTGCGCAGAAGAAGTTGTTCTTTGGGTGGGAGGGTGGGCTAGTGGAAGGAGGGGGCAATCTCTTTTTTTCCCGGGTGGTAGGGGGATGACAGGAGAAGGGAAGCGGGTGGTGAGAAAGGTACAGAGGGCAGGGTTTGGGGGCTGGGAAGGAAAGGGAAAAGATTAGGGTTTGGGGATGATGAAAGGGCTTTCTACGGGTAAGGATGGCAAAGGGTGGCAGTGACGGAAAGTCAGGCAACCTGTCCTGTCCGTCTTTTTGTATCGTGAATTGGAAAGACTGCAAGGGGGAGGGGAGTTGCTTGCGCCCTAAAGGAGGAGTTATTCAGATTCATTGCAGTGGGCGGCGGCTGCAAAACGCACCATTCTTCTTGTTTTGGCTCTGCAAAGCAGCCTTTTCAAGGGTTGGCTTGGGTGACAAAATGTCTTGTGTAGGCGTGGGTTTGTCTCCCTCTCGCTCTCTCTCCCTAAGATGTGTCCGGCATAGGCCAGGGTGCCACTCGAGGCCCAAACCAATTCTGGTTATCGCTTCTCGGCCTTTTGGCTAAGATCAAGTGTAGTATCTGTTCTTATCAGTTTAATATCTGATACGTCCCCTATCTGGGGACCATATATTAAATGGATTTTTAGAACAGGGAGATGGAAAAAGAGCTTGCTCTGTCCACTCCACGCATTGACCTGGTATTGCAGTACCTCCAGGAACGGTGCACCCCTTCTTAACCCAGTTTCCAAAAGCAGAACTCAATTCACCTGATTCATATTAGCCCGATTTAATGAATTGGAAGAAAGCATACGTCTTCATATGCACCTCAATTTGGCCCATTCACTTTTCACACTTCCTCCTTTTGTTTTTTATCTTTCACACTTTTGACTTTCTTTATTCATCCAAATAGCAAACTCATCACCACTCAACCTGACCAACTCGGCTATGTCCCCGTGCTGCAGTTCTCTGTCTTATCTAGATCATTTGCAATTGAATGGAATAGATCCCTTTTGGACAAAGTGGATTCACCTGCTGCTGCAGTGACCACAGGTGTGATAACATCTAGAATTGGCATCTGGTGCGATCTCTCCGCTTCCACTCCAAAGAAAGTTACCTGTTTATTCCTATCATGCATTGGTTTTTGGGGTTTTCTTTGAGTAATGATGATCTCTTTAGTAGTCTGTTGGCGCCCTCTCCTGGAGGAATAGTTTGCTTGCTCTTGGACATTCTAAAAGAGAGGTCATGATAGACATTGAGCTTCTGAGCTCAATTGGGGACAGTCATGGGTGATGAATGTTTGCAACCTACTGCGAAGCCTCATACCGCAATATAAGGAACGTCAAATACTAAGAAAGGGCGGCCTATGAAAGAATTACTACTTTCAATAAGTACACTTAAACGGCTAATTGGGAATAGAAAAACTGTAAAAAGCCCTCTGAGAAAGCCCCCCTCTAACCTTTGATAGTAAGCTTTTCTGTAGTCTGCCTGTTGATGTATTTTCCGTTTGAACTGTGCACAACATGAAGAGACGGAACACTGGCGGCTTGTCACAATGCCCCCCGATGACATCACAATAGCGCTGCTGCCTAGAAAACAAGCTGCGCAGAAGAAGTTGTTCTTTGGGTGGGAGGGTGGGCTAGTGGAAGGAGGGGGCAATCTCTTTTTTTCCCGGGTGGTAGGGGGATGACAGGAGAAGGGAAGCGGGTGGTGAGAAAGGTACAGAGGGCAGGGTTTGGGGGCTGGGAAGGAAAGGGAAAAGATTAGGGTTTGGGGATGATGAAAGGGCTTTCTACGGGTAAGGATGGCAAAGGGTGGCAGTGACGGAAAGTCAGGCAACCTGTCCTGTCCGTCTTTTTGTATCGTGAATTGGAAAGACTGCAAGGGGGAGGGGAGTTGCTTGCGCCCTAAAGGAGGAGTTATTCAGATTCATTGCAGTGGGCGGCGGCTGCAAAACGCACCATTCTTCTTGTTTTGGCTCTGCAAAGCAGCCTTTTCAAGGGTTGGCTTGGGTGACAAAATGTCTTGTGTAGGCGTGGGTTTGTCTCCCTCTCGCTCTCTCTCCCTAAGATGTGTCCGGCATAGGCCAGGGTGCCACTCGAGGCCCAAACCAATTCTGGTTATCGCTTCTCGGCCTTTTGGCTAAGATCAAGTGTAGTATCTGTTCTTATCAGTTTAATATCTGATACGTCCCCTATCTGGGGACCATATATTAAATGGATTTTTAGAACAGGGAGATGGAAAAAGAGCTTGCTCTGTCCACTCCACGCATTGACCTGGTATTGCAGTACCTCCAGGAACGGTGCACCCCTTCTTAACCCAGTTTCCAAAAGCAGAACTCAATTCACCTGATTCATATTAGCCCGATTTAATGAATTGGAAGAAAGCATACGTCTTCATATGCACCTCAATTTGGCCCATTCACTTTTCACACTTCCTCCTTTTGTTTTTTATCTTTCACACTTTTGACTTTCTTTATTCATCCAAATAGCAAACTCATCACCACTCAACCTGACCAACTCGGCTATGTCCCCGTGCTGCAGTTCTCTGTCTTATCTAGATCATTTGCAATTGAATGGAATAGATCCCTTTTGGACAAAGTGGATTCACCTGCTGCTGCAGTGACCACAGGTGTGATAACATCTAGAATTGGCATCTGGTGCGATCTCTCCGCTTCCACTCCAAAGAAAGTTACCTGTTTATTCCTATCATGCATTGGTTTTTGGGGTTTTCTTTGAGTAATGATGATCTCTTTAGTAGTCTGTTGGCGCCCTCTCCTGGAGGAATAGTTTGCTTGCTCTTGGACATTCTAAAAGAGAGGTCATGATAGACATTGAGCTTCTGAGCTCAATTGGGGACAGTCATGGGTGATGAATGTTTGCAACCTACTGCGAAGCCTCATACCGCAATATAAGGAACGTCAAATACTAAGAAAGGGCGGCCTATGAAAGAATTACTACTTTCAATAAGTACACTTAAACGGCTAATTGGGAATAGAAAAACTGTAAAAAGCCCTCTGAGAAAGCCCCCCTCTAACCTTTGATAGTAAGCTTTTCTGTAGTCTGCCTGTTGATGTATTTTCCGTTTGAACTGTGCACAACATGAAGAGACGGAACACTGGCGGCTTGTCACAATGCCCCCCGATGACATCACAATAGCGCTGCTGCCTAGAAAACAAGCTGCGCAGAAGAAGTTGTTCTTTGGGTGGGAGGGTGGGCTAGTGGAAGGAGGGGGCAATCTCTTTTTTTCCCGGGTGGTAGGGGGATGACAGGAGAAGGGAAGCGGGTGGTGAGAAAGGTACAGAGGGCAGGGTTTGGGGGCTGGGAAGGAAAGGGAAAAGATTAGGGTTTGGGGATGATGAAAGGGCTTTCTACGGGTAAGGATGGCAAAGGGTGGCAGTGACGGAAAGTCAGGCAACCTGTCCTGTCCGTCTTTTTGTATCGTGAATTGGAAAGACTGCAAGGGGGAGGGGAGTTGCTTGCGCCCTAAAGGAGGAGTTATTCAGATTCATTGCAGTGGGCGGCGGCTGCAAAACGCACCATTCTTCTTGTTTTGGCTCTGCAAAGCAGCCTTTTCAAGGGTTGGCTTGGGTGACAAAATGTCTTGTGTAGGCGTGGGTTTGTCTCCCTCTCGCTCTCTCTCCCTAAGATGTGTCCGGCATAGGCCAGGGTGCCACTCGAGGCCCAAACCAATTCTGGTTATCGCTTCTCGGCCTTTTGGCTAAGATCAAGTGTAGTATCTGTTCTTATCAGTTTAATATCTGATACGTCCCCTATCTGGGGACCATATATTAAATGGATTTTTAGAACAGGGAGATGGAAAAAGAGCTTGCTCTGTCCACTCCACGCATTGACCTGGTATTGCAGTACCTCCAGGAACGGTGCACCCCTTCTTAACCCAGTTTCCAAAAGCAGAACTCAATTCACCTGATTCATATTAGCCCGATTTAATGAATTGGAAGAAAGCATACGTCTTCATATGCACCTCAATTTGGCCCATTCACTTTTCACACTTCCTCCTTTTGTTTTTTATATTTCACACTTTTGACTTTCTTTATTCATCCAAATAGCAAACTCATCACCACTCAACCTGACCAACTCGGCTATGTCCCCGTGCTGCAGTTCTCTGTCTTATCTAGATCATTTGCAATTGAATGGAATAGATCCCTTTTGGACAAAGTGGATTCACCTGCTGCTGCAGTGACCACAGGTGTGATAACATCTAGAATTGGCATCTGGTGCGATCTCTCCGCTTCCACTCCAAAGAAAGTTACCTGTTTATTCCTATCATGCATTGGTTTTTGGGGTTTTCTTTGAGTAATGATGATCTCTTTAGTAGTCTGTTGGCGCCCTCTCCTGGAGGAATAGTTTGCTTGCTCTTGGACATTCTAAAAGAGAGGTCATGATAGACATTGAGCTTCTGAGCTCAATTGGGGACAGTCATGGGTGATGAATGTTTGCAACCTACTGCGAAGCCTCATACCGCAATATAAGGAACGTCAAATACTAAGAAAGGGCGGCCTATGAAAGAATTACTACTTTCAATAAGTACACTTAAACGGCTAATTGGGAATAGAAAAACTGTAAAAAGCCCTCTGAGAAAGCCCCCCTCTAACCTTTGATAGTAAGCTTTTCTGTAGTCTGCCTGTTGATGTATTTTCCGTTTGAACTGTGCACAACATGAAGAGACGGAACACTGGCGGCTTGTCACAATGCCCCCCGATGACATCACAATAGCGCTGCTGCCTAGAAAACAAGCTGCGCAGAAGAAGTTGTTCTTTGGGTGGGAGGGTGGGCTAGTGGAAGGAGGGGGCAATCTCTTTTTTTCCCGGGTGGTAGGGGGATGACAGGAGAAGGGAAGCGGGTGGTGAGAAAGGTACAGAGGGCAGGGTTTGGGGGCTGGGAAGGAAAGGGAAAAGATTAGGGTTTGGGGATGATGAAAGGGCTTTCTACGGGTAAGGATGGCAAAGGGTGGCAGTGACGGAAAGTCAGGCAACCTGTCCTGTCCGTCTTTTTGTATCGTGAATTGGAAAGACTGCAAGGGGGAGGGGAGTTGCTTGCGCCCTAAAGGAGGAGTTATTCAGATTCATTGCAGTGGGCGGCGGCTGCAAAACGCACCATTCTTCTTGTTTTGGCTCTGCAAAGCAGCCTTTTCAAGGGTTGGCTTGGGTGACAAAATGTCTTGTGTAGGCGTGGGTTTGTCTCCCTCTCGCTCTCTCTCCCTAAGATGTGTCCGGCATAGGCCAGGGTGCCACTCGAGGCCCAAACCAATTCTGGTTATCGCTTCTCGGCCTTTTGGCTAAGATCAAGTGTAGTATCTGTTCTTATCAGTTTAATATCTGATACGTCCCCTATCTGGGGACCATATATTAAATGGATTTTTAGAACAGGGAGATGGAAAAAGAGCTTGCTCTGTCCACTCCACGCATTGACCTGGTATTGCAGTACCTCCAGGAACGGTGCACCCCTTCTTAACCCAGTTTCCAAAAGCAGAACTCAATTCACCTGATTCATATTAGCCCGATTTAATGAATTGGAAGAAAGCATACGTCTTCATATGCACCTCAATTTGGCCCATTCACTTTTCACACTTCCTCCTTTTGTTTTTTATCTTTCACACTTTTGACTTTCTTTATTCATCCAAATAGCAAACTCATCACCACTCAACCTGACCAACTCGGCTATGTCCCCGTGCTGCAGTTCTCTGTCTTATCTAGATCATTTGCAATTGAATGGAATAGATCCCTTTTGGACAAAGTGGATTCACCTGCTGCTGCAGTGACCACAGGTGTGATAACATCTAGAATTGGCATCTGGTGCGATCTCTCCGCTTCCACTCCAAAGAAAGTTACCTGTTTATTCCTATCATGCATTGGTTTTTGGGGTTTTCTTTGAGTAATGATGATCTCTTTAGTAGTCTGTTGGCGCCCTCTCCTGGAGGAATAGTTTGCTTGCTCTTGGACATTCTAAAAGAGAGGTCATGATAGACATTGAGCTTCTGAGCTCAATTGGGGACAGTCATGGGTGATGAATGTTTGCAACCTACTGCGAAGCCTCATACCGCAATATAAGGAACGTCAAATACTAAGAAAGGGCGGCCTATGAAAGAATTACTACTTTCAATAAGTACACTTAAACGGCTAATTGGGAATAGAAAAACTGTAAAAAGCCCTCTGAGAAAGCCCCCCTCTAACCTTTGATAGTAAGCTTTTCTGTAGTCTGCCTGTTGATGTATTTTCCGTTTGAACTGTGCACAACATGAAGAGACGGAACACTGGCGGCTTGTCACAATGCCCCCCGATGACATCACAATAGCGCTGCTGCCTAGAAAACAAGCTGCGCAGAAGAAGTTGTTCTTTGGGTGGGAGGGTGGGCTAGTGGAAGGAGGGGGCAATCTCTTTTTTTCCCGGGTGGTAGGGGGATGACAGGAGAAGGGAAGCGGGTGGTGAGAAAGGTACAGAGGGCAGGGTTTGGGGGCTGGGAAGGAAAGGGAAAAGATTAGGGTTTGGGGATGATGAAAGGGCTTTCTACGGGTAAGGATGGCAAAGGGTGGCAGTGACGGAAAGTCAGGCAACCTGTCCTGTCCGTCTTTTTGTATCGTGAATTGGAAAGACTGCAAGGGGGAGGGGAGTTGCTTGCGCCCTAAAGGAGGAGTTATTCAGATTCATTGCAGTGGGCGGCGGCTGCAAAACGCACCATTCTTCTTGTTTTGGCTCTGCAAAGCAGCCTTTTCAAGGGTTGGCTTGGGTGACAAAATGTCTTGTGTAGGCGTGGGTTTGTCTCCCTCTCGCTCTCTCTCCCTAAGATGTGTCCGGCATAGGCCAGGGTGCCACTCGAGGCCCAAACCAATTCTGGTTATCGCTTCTCGGCCTTTTGGCTAAGATCAAGTGTAGTATCTGTTCTTATCAGTTTAATATCTGATACGTCCCCTATCTGGGGACCATATATTAAATGGATTTTTAGAACAGGGAGATGGAAAAAGAGCTTGCTCTGTCCACTCCACGCATTGACCTGGTATTGCAGTACCTCCAGGAACGGTGCACCCCTTCTTAACCCAGTTTCCAAAAGCAGAACTCAATTCACCTGATTCATATTAGCCCGATTTAATGAATTGGAAGAAAGCATACGTCTTCATATGCACCTCAATTTGGCCCATTCACTTTTCACACTTCCTCCTTTTGTTTTTTATCTTTCACACTTTTGACTTTCTTTATTCATCCAAATAGCAAACTCATCACCACTCAACCTGACCAACTCGGCTATGTCCCCGTGCTGCAGTTCTCTGTCTTATCTAGATCATTTGCAATTGAATGGAATAGATCCCTTTTGGACAAAGTGGATTCACCTGCTGCTGCAGTGACCACAGGTGTGATAACATCTAGAATTGGCATCTGGTGCGATCTCTCCGCTTCCACTCCAAAGAAAGTTACCTGTTTATTCCTATCATGCATTGGTTTTTGGGGTTTTCTTTGAGTAATGATGATCTCTTTAGTAGTCTGTTGGCGCCCTCTCCTGGAGGAATAGTTTGCTTGCTCTTGGACATTCTAAAAGAGAGGTCATGATAGACATTGAGCTTCTGAGCTCAATTGGGGACAGTCATGGGTGATGAATGTTTGCAACCTACTGCGAAGCCTCATACCGCAATATAAGGAACGTCAAATACTAAGAAAGGGCGGCCTATGAAAGAATTACTACTTTCAATAAGTACACTTAAACGGCTAATTGGGAATAGAAAAACTGTAAAAAGCCCTCTGAGAAAGCCCCCCTCTAACCTTTGATAGTAAGCTTTTCTGTAGTCTGCCTGTTGATGTATTTTCCGTTTGAACTGTGCACAACATGAAGAGACGGAACACTGGCGGCTTGTCACAATGCCCCCCGATGACATCACAATAGCGCTGCTGCCTAGAAAACAAGCTGCGCAGAAGAAGTTGTTCTTTGGGTGGGAGGGTGGGCTAGTGGAAGGAGGGGGCAATCTCTTTTTTTCCCGGGTGGTAGGGGGATGACAGGAGAAGGGAAGCGGGTGGTGAGAAAGGTACAGAGGGCAGGGTTTGGGGGCTGGGAAGGAAAGGGAAAAGATTAGGGTTTGGGGATGATGAAAGGGCTTTCTACGGGTAAGGATGGCAAAGGGTGGCAGTGACGGAAAGTCAGGCAACCTGTCCTGTCCGTCTTTTTGTATCGTGAATTGGAAAGACTGCAAGGGGGAGGGGAGTTGCTTGCGCCCTAAAGGAGGAGTTATTCAGATTCATTGCAGTGGGCGGCGGCTGCAAAACGCACCATTCTTCTTGTTTTGGCTCTGCAAAGCAGCCTTTTCAAGGGTTGGCTTGGGTGACAAAATGTCTTGTGTAGGCGTGGGTTTGTCTCCCTCTCGCTCTCTCTCCCTAAGATGTGTCCGGCATAGGCCAGGGTGCCACTCGAGGCCCAAACCAATTCTGGTTATCGCTTCTCGGCCTTTTGGCTAAGATCAAGTGTAGTATCTGTTCTTATCAGTTTAATATCTGATACGTCCCCTATCTGGGGACCATATATTAAATGGATTTTTAGAACAGGGAGATGGAAAAAGAGCTTGCTCTGTCCACTCCACGCATTGACCTGGTATTGCAGTACCTCCAGGAACGGTGCACCCCTTCTTAACCCAGTTTCCAAAAGCAGAACTCAATTCACCTGATTCATATTAGCCCGATTTAATGAATTGGAAGAAAGCATACGTCTTCATATGCACCTCAATTTGGCCCATTCACTTTTCACACTTCCTCCTTTTGTTTTTTATCTTTCACACTTTTGACTTTCTTTATTCATCCAAATAGCAAACTCATCACCACTCAACCTGACCAACTCGGCTATGTCCCCGTGCTGCAGTTCTCTGTCTTATCTAGATCATTTGCAATTGAATGGAATAGATCCCTTTTGGACAAAGTGGATTCACCTGCTGCTGCAGTGACCACAGGTGTGATAACATCTAGAATTGGCATCTGGTGCGATCTCTCCGCTTCCACTCCAAAGAAAGTTACCTGTTTATTCCTATCATGCATTGGTTTTTGGGGTTTTCTTTGAGTAATGATGATCTCTTTAGTAGTCTGTTGGCGCCCTCTCCTGGAGGAATAGTTTGCTTGCTCTTGGACATTCTAAAAGAGAGGTCATGATAGACATTGAGCTTCTGAGCTCAATTGGGGACAGTCATGGGTGATGAATGTTTGCAACCTACTGCGAAGCCTCATACCGCAATATAAGGAACGTCAAATACTAAGAAAGGGCGGCCTATGAAAGAATTACTACTTTCAATAAGTACACTTAAACGGCTAATTGGGAATAGAAAAACTGTAAAAAGCCCTCTGAGAAAGCCCCCCTCTAACCTTTGATAGTAAGCTTTTCTGTAGTCTGCCTGTTGATGTATTTTCCGTTTGAACTGTGCACAACATGAAGAGACGGAACACTGGCGGCTTGTCACAATGCCCCCCGATGACATCACAATAGCGCTGCTGCCTAGAAAACAAGCTGCGCAGAAGAAGTTGTTCTTTGGGTGGGAGGGTGGGCTAGTGGAAGGAGGGGGCAATCTCTTTTTTTCCCGGGTGGTAGGGGGATGACAGGAGAAGGGAAGCGGGTGGTGAGAAAGGTACAGAGGGCAGGGTTTGGGGGCTGGGAAGGAAAGGGAAAAGATTAGGGTTTGGGGATGATGAAAGGGCTTTCTACGGGTAAGGATGGCAAAGGGTGGCAGTGACGGAAAGTCAGGCAACCTGTCCTGTCCGTCTTTTTGTATCGTGAATTGGAAAGACTGCAAGGGGGAGGGGAGTTGCTTGCGCCCTAAAGGAGGAGTTATTCAGATTCATTGCAGTGGGCGGCGGCTGCAAAACGCACCATTCTTCTTGTTTTGGCTCTGCAAAGCAGCCTTTTCAAGGGTTGGCTTGGGTGACAAAATGTCTTGTGTAGGCGTGGGTTTGTCTCCCTCTCGCTCTCTCTCCCTAAGATGTGTCCGGCATAGGCCAGGGTGCCACTCGAGGCCCAAACCAATTCTGGTTATCGCTTCTCGGCCTTTTGGCTAAGATCAAGTGTAGTATCTGTTCTTATCAGTTTAATATCTGATACGTCCCCTATCTGGGGACCATATATTAAATGGATTTTTAGAACAGGGAGATGGAAAAAGAGCTTGCTCTGTCCACTCCACGCATTGACCTGGTATTGCAGTACCTCCAGGAACGGTGCACCCCTTCTTAACCCAGTTTCCAAAAGCAGAACTCAATTCACCTGATTCATATTAGCCCGATTTAATGAATTGGAAGAAAGCATACGTCTTCATATGCACCTCAATTTGGCCCATTCACTTTTCACACTTCCTCCTTTTGTTTTTTATCTTTCACACTTTTGACTTTCTTTATTCATCCAAATAGCAAACTCATCACCACTCAACCTGACCAACTCGGCTATGTCCCCGTGCTGCAGTTCTCTGTCTTATCTAGATCATTTGCAATTGAATGGAATAGATCCCTTTTGGACAAAGTGGATTCACCTGCTGCTGCAGTGACCACAGGTGTGATAACATCTAGAATTGGCATCTGGTGCGATCTCTCCGCTTCCACTCCAAAGAAAGTTACCTGTTTATTCCTATCATGCATTGGTTTTTGGGGTTTTCTTTGAGTAATGATGATCTCTTTAGTAGTCTGTTGGCGCCCTCTCCTGGAGGAATAGTTTGCTTGCTCTTGGACATTCTAAAAGAGAGGTCATGATAGACATTGAGCTTCTGAGCTCAATTGGGGACAGTCATGGGTGATGAATGTTTGCAACCTACTGCGAAGCCTCATACCGCAATATAAGGAACGTCAAATACTAAGAAAGGGCGGCCTATGAAAGAATTACTACTTTCAATAAGTACACTTAAACGGCTAATTGGGAATAGAAAAACTGTAAAAAGCCCTCTGAGAAAGCCCCCCTCTAACCTTTGATAGTAAGCTTTTCTGTAGTCTGCCTGTTGATGTATTTTCCGTTTGAACTGTGCACAACATGAAGAGACGGAACACTGGCGGCTTGTCACAATGCCCCCCGATGACATCACAATAGCGCTGCTGCCTAGAAAACAAGCTGCGCAGAAGAAGTTGTTCTTTGGGTGGGAGGGTGGGCTAGTGGAAGGAGGGGGCAATCTCTTTTTTTCCCGGGTGGTAGGGGGATGACAGGAGAAGGGAAGCGGGTGGTGAGAAAGGTACAGAGGGCAGGGTTTGGGGGCTGGGAAGGAAAGGGAAAAGATTAGGGTTTGGGGATGATGAAAGGGCTTTCTACGGGTAAGGATGGCAAAGGGTGGCAGTGACGGAAAGTCAGGCAACCTGTCCTGTCCGTCTTTTTGTATCGTGAATTGGAAAGACTGCAAGGGGGAGGGGAGTTGCTTGCGCCCTAAAGGAGGAGTTATTCAGATTCATTGCAGTGGGCGGCGGCTGCAAAACGCACCATTCTTCTTGTTTTGGCTCTGCAAAGCAGCCTTTTCAAGGGTTGGCTTGGGTGACAAAATGTCTTGTGTAGGCGTGGGTTTGTCTCCCTCTCGCTCTCTCTCCCTAAGATGTGTCCGGCATAGGCCAGGGTGCCACTCGAGGCCCAAACCAATTCTGGTTATCGCTTCTCGGCCTTTTGGCTAAGATCAAGTGTAGTATCTGTTCTTATCAGTTTAATATCTGATACGTCCCCTATCTGGGGACCATATATTAAATGGATTTTTAGAACAGGGAGATGGAAAAAGAGCTTGCTCTGTCCACTCCACGCATTGACCTGGTATTGCAGTACCTCCAGGAACGGTGCACCCCTTCTTAACCCAGTTTCCAAAAGCAGAACTCAATTCACCTGATTCATATTAGCCCGATTTAATGAATTGGAAGAAAGCATACGTCTTCATATGCACCTCAATTTGGCCCATTCACTTTTCACACTTCCTCCTTTTGTTTTTTATCTTTCACACTTTTGACTTTCTTTATTCATCCAAATAGCAAACTCATCACCACTCAACCTGACCAACTCGGCTATGTCCCCGTGCTGCAGTTCTCTGTCTTATCTAGATCATTTGCAATTGAATGGAATAGATCCCTTTTGGACAAAGTGGATTCACCTGCTGCTGCAGTGACCACAGGTGTGATAACATCTAGAATTGGCATCTGGTGCGATCTCTCCGCTTCCACTCCAAAGAAAGTTACCTGTTTATTCCTATCATGCATTGGTTTTTGGGGTTTTCTTTGAGTAATGATGATCTCTTTAGTAGTCTGTTGGCGCCCTCTCCTGGAGGAATAGTTTGCTTGCTCTTGGACATTCTAAAAGAGAGGTCATGATAGACATTGAGCTTCTGAGCTCAATTGGGGACAGTCATGGGTGATGAATGTTTGCAACCTACTGCGAAGCCTCATACCGCAATATAAGGAACGTCAAATACTAAGAAAGGGCGGCCTATGAAAGAATTACTACTTTCAATAAGTACACTTAAACGGCTAATTGGGAATAGAAAAACTGTAAAAAGCCCTCTGAGAAAGCCCCCCTCTAACCTTTGATAGTAAGCTTTTCTGTAGTCTGCCTGTTGATGTATTTTCCGTTTGAACTGTGCACAACATGAAGAGACGGAACACTGGCGGCTTGTCACAATGCCCCCCGATGACATCACAATAGCGCTGCTGCCTAGAAAACAAGCTGCGCAGAAGAAGTTGTTCTTTGGGTGGGAGGGTGGGCTAGTGGAAGGAGGGGGCAATCTCTTTTTTTCCCGGGTGGTAGGGGGATGACAGGAGAAGGGAAGCGGGTGGTGAGAAAGGTACAGAGGGCAGGGTTTGGGGGCTGGGAAGGAAAGGGAAAAGATTAGGGTTTGGGGATGATGAAAGGGCTTTCTACGGGTAAGGATGGCAAAGGGTGGCAGTGACGGAAAGTCAGGCAACCTGTCCTGTCCGTCTTTTTGTATCGTGAATTGGAAAGACTGCAAGGGGGAGGGGAGTTGCTTGCGCCCTAAAGGAGGAGTTATTCAGATTCATTGCAGTGGGCGGCGGCTGCAAAACGCACCATTCTTCTTGTTTTGGCTCTGCAAAGCAGCCTTTTCAAGGGTTGGCTTGGGTGACAAAATGTCTTGTGTAGGCGTGGGTTTGTCTCCCTCTCGCTCTCTCTCCCTAAGATGTGTCCGGCATAGGCCAGGGTGCCACTCGAGGCCCAAACCAATTCTGGTTATCGCTTCTCGGCCTTTTGGCTAAGATCAAGTGTAGTATCTGTTCTTATCAGTTTAATATCTGATACGTCCCCTATCTGGGGACCATATATTAAATGGATTTTTAGAACAGGGAGATGGAAAAAGAGCTTGCTCTGTCCACTCCACGCATTGACCTGGTATTGCAGTACCTCCAGGAACGGTGCACCCCTTCTTAACCCAGTTTCCAAAAGCAGAACTCAATTCACCTGATTCATATTAGCCCGATTTAATGAATTGGAAGAAAGCATACGTCTTCATATGCACCTCAATTTGGCCCATTCACTTTTCACACTTCCTCCTTTTGTTTTTTATCTTTCACACTTTTGACTTTCTTTATTCATCCAAATAGCAAACTCATCACCACTCAACCTGACCAACTCGGCTATGTCCCCGTGCTGCAGTTCTCTGTCTTATCTAGATCATTTGCAATTGAATGGAATAGATCCCTTTTGGACAAAGTGGATTCACCTGCTGCTGCAGTGACCACAGGTGTGATAACATCTAGAATTGGCATCTGGTGCGATCTCTCCGCTTCCACTCCAAAGAAAGTTACCTGTTTATTCCTATCATGCATTGGTTTTTGGGGTTTTCTTTGAGTAATGATGATCTCTTTAGTAGTCTGTTGGCGCCCTCTCCTGGAGGAATAGTTTGCTTGCTCTTGGACATTCTAAAAGAGAGGTCATGATAGACATTGAGCTTCTGAGCTCAATTGGGGACAGTCATGGGTGATGAATGTTTGCAACCTACTGCGAAGCCTCATACCGCAATATAAGGAACGTCAAATACTAAGAAAGGGCGGCCTATGAAAGAATTACTACTTTCAATAAGTACACTTAAACGGCTAATTGGGAATAGAAAAACTGTAAAAAGCCCTCTGAGAAAGCCCCCCTCTAACCTTTGATAGTAAGCTTTTCTGTAGTCTGCCTGTTGATGTATTTTCCGTTTGAACTGTGCACAACATGAAGAGACGGAACACTGGCGGCTTGTCACAATGCCCCCCGATGACATCACAATAGCGCTGCTGCCTAGAAAACAAGCTGCGCAGAAGAAGTTGTTCTTTGGGTGGGAGGGTGGGCTAGTGGAAGGAGGGGGCAATCTCTTTTTTTCCCGGGTGGTAGGGGGATGACAGGAGAAGGGAAGCGGGTGGTGAGAAAGGTACAGAGGGCAGGGTTTGGGGGCTGGGAAGGAAAGGGAAAAGATTAGGGTTTGGGGATGATGAAAGGGCTTTCTACGGGTAAGGATGGCAAAGGGTGGCAGTGACGGAAAGTCAGGCAACCTGTCCTGTCCGTCTTTTTGTATCGTGAATTGGAAAGACTGCAAGGGGGAGGGGAGTTGCTTGCGCCCTAAAGGAGGAGTTATTCAGATTCATTGCAGTGGGCGGCGGCTGCAAAACGCACCATTCTTCTTGTTTTGGCTCTGCAAAGCAGCCTTTTCAAGGGTTGGCTTGGGTGACAAAATGTCTTGTGTAGGCGTGGGTTTGTCTCCCTCTCGCTCTCTCTCCCTAAGATGTGTCCGGCATAGGCCAGGGTGCCACTCGAGGCCCAAACCAATTCTGGTTATCGCTTCTCGGCCTTTTGGCTAAGATCAAGTGTAGTATCTGTTCTTATCAGTTTAATATCTGATACGTCCCCTATCTGGGGACCATATATTAAATGGATTTTTAGAACAGGGAGATGGAAAAAGAGCTTGCTCTGTCCACTCCACGCATTGACCTGGTATTGCAGTACCTCCAGGAACGGTGCACCCCTTCTTAACCCAGTTTCCAAAAGCAGAACTCAATTCACCTGATTCATATTAGCCCGATTTAATGAATTGGAAGAAAGCATACGTCTTCATATGCACCTCAATTTGGCCCATTCACTTTTCACACTTCCTCCTTTTGTTTTTTATCTTTCACACTTTTGACTTTCTTTATTCATCCAAATAGCAAACTCATCACCACTCAACCTGACCAACTCGGCTATGTCCCCGTGCTGCAGTTCTCTGTCTTATCTAGATCATTTGCAATTGAATGGAATAGATCCCTTTTGGACAAAGTGGATTCACCTGCTGCTGCAGTGACCACAGGTGTGATAACATCTAGAATTGGCATCTGGTGCGATCTCTCCGCTTCCACTCCAAAGAAAGTTACCTGTTTATTCCTATCATGCATTGGTTTTTGGGGTTTTCTTTGAGTAATGATGATCTCTTTAGTAGTCTGTTGGCGCCCTCTCCTGGAGGAATAGTTTGCTTGCTCTTGGACATTCTAAAAGAGAGGTCATGATAGACATTGAGCTTCTGAGCTCAATTGGGGACAGTCATGGGTGATGAATGTTTGCAACCTACTGCGAAGCCTCATACCGCAATATAAGGAACGTCAAATACTAAGAAAGGGCGGCCTATGAAAGAATTACTACTTTCAATAAGTACACTTAAACGGCTAATTGGGAATAGAAAAACTGTAAAAAGCCCTCTGAGAAAGCCCCCCTCTAACCTTTGATAGTAAGCTTTTCTGTAGTCTGCCTGTTGATGTATTTTCCGTTTGAACTGTGCACAACATGAAGAGACGGAACACTGGCGGCTTGTCACAATGCCCCCCGATGACATCACAATAGCGCTGCTGCCTAGAAAACAAGCTGCGCAGAAGAAGTTGTTCTTTGGGTGGGAGGGTGGGCTAGTGGAAGGAGGGGGCAATCTCTTTTTTTCCCGGGTGGTAGGGGGATGACAGGAGAAGGGAAGCGGGTGGTGAGAAAGGTACAGAGGGCAGGGTTTGGGGGCTGGGAAGGAAAGGGAAAAGATTAGGGTTTGGGGATGATGAAAGGGCTTTCTACGGGTAAGGATGGCAAAGGGTGGCAGTGACGGAAAGTCAGGCAACCTGTCCTGTCCGTCTTTTTGTATCGTGAATTGGAAAGACTGCAAGGGGGAGGGGAGTTGCTTGCGCCCTAAAGGAGGAGTTATTCAGATTCATTGCAGTGGGCGGCGGCTGCAAAACGCACCATTCTTCTTGTTTTGGCTCTGCAAAGCAGCCTTTTCAAGGGTTGGCTTGGGTGACAAAATGTCTTGTGTAGGCGTGGGTTTGTCTCCCTCTCGCTCTCTCTCCCTAAGATGTGTCCGGCATAGGCCAGGGTGCCACTCGAGGCCCAAACCAATTCTGGTTATCGCTTCTCGGCCTTTTGGCTAAGATCAAGTGTAGTGTTGTTCGAAGAGGTGGTTTAAGCTCCAGGCCACCTTAGTACAATGATACAATGCACACTGGAAGGTTGCGCTTGCTAGTACTCTGGGTGGATAGTATATTCATCTAGAGGAAAACATGGCCCTACCAGGATCGAGGCTATTAGACTGAGTAAGGGTGGGGGGCTATGGTACAACGTGCCCCAGGACTGACGACCCTGGAGTGAGTCTGAGCTTGCTGGCTTGGGACCCCGGCAAGCCTTGGGCTCTGTAGCACACCGTACCTTGCCTTTTCATACTTTTTGAGCATATTACCCTATCCCGGCCTTCTGGCTAGGAAGGGAAATTTTTATAATCCCGGTCGGAGGTCTGGTCAGCTTTGGGCTGAGAAACTAACACCCGGTTGGAGGTCCGGGTCAGCTTCGGCTGAGAAACCAACACCCGGTTGGAGGTCTGGGTCAGCTTCGGCTGAGAAACCAACACCCGGTTGGAGGTCCGGTTAGCCTTGGGCTGAGAAACCAACACCGGTTGACGGTCCGGGCAGTTTCGGCTGCGAAACCAACAACTAGTAGCTCTCTACTCCACTTGGGTAAGATGCCTGGGTGGACGCTGGGAGCAACGACAAGGCTCAACCAGGCTTCGGCTTGGGGGAGCACCGAAGATCCCTGACCCTTGCTGTGGCCTTCTGGCTCGGAGGGACGGGGTTGATTTTTGGGGACCCTCTCCTCACGGTGGGGTCCACACGAATCCTAGCCTTTGCACTGTTTTTGGTGTGACTTCGGTCATGCATTTTTTGTGGTGCATCGCTTCTCGGCCTTTTGGCTAAGATCAAGTGTAGTATCTGTTCTTATCAGTTTAAT
The DNA here is from genome assembly GCF_048569485.1 of Anomaloglossus baeobatrachus. NCBI lineage: Eukaryota > Metazoa > Chordata > Amphibia > Anura > Aromobatidae > Anomaloglossus > Anomaloglossus baeobatrachus. The sequence goes on along the minus strand of NW_027443273.1, from coordinate 26,148 downwards.
ATCTGATACGTCCCCTATCTGGGGACCATATATTAAATGGATTTTTAGAACAGGGAGATGGAAAAAGAGCTTGCTCTGTCCACTCCACGCATTGACCTGGTATTGCAGTACCTCCAGGAACGGTGCACCCCTTCTTAACCCAGTTTCCAAAAGCAGAACTCAATTCACCTGATTCATATTAGCCCGATTTAATGAATTGGAAGAAAGCATACGTCTTCATATGCACCTCAATTTGGCCCATTCACTTTTCACACTTCCTCCTTTTGTTTTTTATCTTTCACACTTTTGACTTTCTTTATTCATCCAAATAGCAAACTCATCACCACTCAACCTGACCAACTCGGCTATGTCCCCGTGCTGCAGTTCTCTGTCTTATCTAGATCATTTGCAATTGAATGGAATAGATCCCTTTTGGACAAAGTGGATTCACCTGCTGCTGCAGTGACCACAGGTGTGATAACATCTAGAATTGGCATCTGGTGCGATCTCTCCGCTTCCACTCCAAAGAAAGTTACCTGTTTATTCCTATCATGCATTGGTTTTTGGGGTTTTCTTTGAGTAATGATGATCTCTTTAGTAGTCTGTTGGCGCCCTCTCCTGGAGGAATAGTTTGCTTGCTCTTGGACATTCTAAAAGAGAGGTCATGATAGACATTGAGCTTCTGAGCTCAATTGGGGACAGTCATGGGTGATGAATGTTTGCAACCTACTGCGAAGCCTCATACCGCAATATAAGGAACGTCAAATACTAAGAAAGGGCGGCCTATGAAAGAATTACTACTTTCAATAAGTACACTTAAACGGCTAATTGGGAATAGAAAAACTGTAAAAAGCCCTCTGAGAAAGCCCCCCTCTAACCTTTGATAGTAAGCTTTTCTGTAGTCTGCCTGTTGATGTATTTTCCGTTTGAACTGTGCACAACATGAAGAGACGGAACACTGGCGGCTTGTCACAATGCCCCCCGATGACATCACAATAGCGCTGCTGCCTAGAAAACAAGCTGCGCAGAAGAAGTTGTTCTTTGGGTGGGAGGGTGGGCTAGTGGAAGGAGGGGGCAATCTCTTTTTTTCCCGGGTGGTAGGGGGATGACAGGAGAAGGGAAGCGGGTGGTGAGAAAGGTACAGAGGGCAGGGTTTGGGGGCTGGGAAGGAAAGGGAAAAGATTAGGATTTGGGGATGATGAAAGGGCTTTCTACGGGTAAGGATGGCAAAGGGTGGCAGTGACGGAAAGTCAGGCAACCTGTCCTGTCCGTCTTTTTGTATCGTGAATTGGAAAGACTGCAAGGGGGAGGGGAGTTGCTTGCGCCCTAAAGGAGGAGTTATTCAGATTCATTGCAGTGGGCGGCGGCTGCAAAACGCACCATTCTTCTTGTTTTGGCTCTGCAAAGCAGCCTTTTCAAGGGTTGGCTTGGGTGACAAAATGTCTTGTGTAGGCGTGGGTTTGTCTCCCTCTCGCTCTCTCTCCCTAAGATGTGTCCGGCATAGGCCAGGGTGCCACTCGAGGCCCAAACCAATTCTGGTTATCGCTTCTCGGCCTTTTGGCTAAGATCAAGTGTAGTATCTGTTCTTATCAGTTTAATATCTGATACGTCCCCTATCTGGGGACCATATATTAAATGGATTTTTAGAACAGGGAGATGGAAAAAGAGCTTGCTCTGTCCACTCCACGCATTGACCTGGTATTGCAGTACCTCCAGGAACGGTGCACCCCTTCTTAACCCAGTTTCCAAAAGCAGAACTCAATTCACCTGATTCATATTAGCCCGATTTAATGAATTGGAAGAAAGCATACGTCTTCATATGCACCTCAATTTGGCCCATTCACTTTTCACACTTCCTCCTTTTGTTTTTTATCTTTCACACTTTTGACTTTCTTTATTCATCCAAATAGCAAACTCATCACCACTCAACCTGACCAACTCGGCTATGTCCCCGTGCTGCAGTTCTCTGTCTTATCTAGATCATTTGCAATTGAATGGAATAGATCCCTTTTGGACAAAGTGGATTCACCTGCTGCTGCAGTGACCACAGGTGTGATAACATCTAGAATTGGCATCTGGTGCGATCTCTCCGCTTCCACTCCAAAGAAAGTTACCTGTTTATTCCTATCATGCATTGGTTTTTGGGGTTTTCTTTGAGTAATGATGATCTCTTTAGTAGTCTGTTGGCGCCCTCTCCTGGAGGAATAGTTTGCTTGCTCTTGGACATTCTAAAAGAGAGGTCATGATAGACATTGAGCTTCTGAGCTCAATTGGGGACAGTCATGGGTGATGAATGTTTGCAACCTACTGCGAAGCCTCATACCGCAATATAAGGAACGTCAAATACTAAGAAAGGGCGGCCTATGAAAGAATTACTACTTTCAATAAGTACACTTAAACGGCTAATTGGGAATAGAAAAACTGTAAAAAGCCCTCTGAGAAAGCCCCCCTCTAACCTTTGATAGTAAGCTTTTCTGTAGTCTGCCTGTTGATGTATTTTCCGTTTGAACTGTGCACAACATGAAGAGACGGAACACTGGCGGCTTGTCACAATGCCCCCCGATGACATCACAATAGCGCTGCTGCCTAGAAAACAAGCTGCGCAGAAGAAGTTGTTCTTTGGGTGGGAGGGTGGGCTAGTGGAAGGAGGGGGCAATCTCTTTTTTTCCCGGGTGGTAGGGGGATGACAGGAGAAGGGAAGCGGGTGGTGAGAAAGGTACAGAGGGCAGGGTTTGGGGGCTGGGAAGGAAAGGGAAAAGATTAGGGTTTGGGGATGATGAAAGGGCTTTCTACGGGTAAGGATGGCAAAGGGTGGCAGTGACGGAAAGTCAGGCAACCTGTCCTGTCCGTCTTTTTGTATCGTGAATTGGAAAGACTGCAAGGGGGAGGGGAGTTGCTTGCGCCCTAAAGGAGGAGTTATTCAGATTCATTGCAGTGGGCGGCGGCTGCAAAACGCACCATTCTTCTTGTTTTGGCTCTGCAAAGCAGCCTTTTCAAGGGTTGGCTTGGGTGACAAAATGTCTTGTGTAGGCGTGGGTTTGTCTCCCTCTCGCTCTCTCTCCCTAAGATGTGTCCGGCATAGGCCAGGGTGCCACTCGAGGCCCAAACCAATTCTGGTTATCGCTTCTCGGCCTTTTGGCTAAGATCAAGTGTAGTATCTGTTCTTATCAGTTTAATATCTGATACGTCCCCTATCTGGGGACCATATATTAAATGGATTTTTAGAACAGGGAGATGGAAAAAGAGCTTGCTCTGTCCACTCCACGCATTGACCTGGTATTGCAGTACCTCCAGGAACGGTGCACCCCTTCTTAACCCAGTTTCCAAAAGCAGAACTCAATTCACCTGATTCATATTAGCCCGATTTAATGAATTGGAAGAAAGCATACGTCTTCATATGCACCTCAATTTGGCCCATTCACTTTTCACACTTCCTCCTTTTGTTTTTTATCTTTCACACTTTTGACTTTCTTTATTCATCCAAATAGCAAACTCATCACCACTCAACCTGACCAACTCGGCTATGTCCCCGTGCTGCAGTTCTCTGTCTTATCTAGATCATTTGCAATTGAATGGAATAGATCCCTTTTGGACAAAGTGGATTCACCTGCTGCTGCAGTGACCACAGGTGTGATAACATCTAGAATTGGCATCTGGTGCGATCTCTCCGCTTCCACTCCAAAGAAAGTTACCTGTTTATTCCTATCATGCATTGGTTTTTGGGGTTTTCTTTGAGTAATGATGATCTCTTTAGTAGTCTGTTGGCGCCCTCTCCTGGAGGAATAGTTTGCTTGCTCTTGGACATTCTAAAAGAGAGGTCATGATAGACATTGAGCTTCTGAGCTCAATTGGGGACAGTCATGGGTGATGAATGTTTGCAACCTACTGCGAAGCCTCATACCGCAATATAAGGAACGTCAAATACTAAGAAAGGGCGGCCTATGAAAGAATTACTACTTTCAATAAGTACACTTAAACGGCTAATTGGGAATAGAAAAACTGTAAAAAGCCCTCTGAGAAAGCCCCCCTCTAACCTTTGATAGTAAGCTTTTCTGTAGTCTGCCTGTTGATGTATTTTCCGTTTGAACTGTGCACAACATGAAGAGACGGAACACTGGCGGCTTGTCACAATGCCCCCCGATGACATCACAATAGCGCTGCTGCCTAGAAAACAAGCTGCGCAGAAGAAGTTGTTCTTTGGGTGGGAGGGTGGGCTAGTGGAAGGAGGGGGCAATCTCTTTTTTTCCCGGGTGGTAGGGGGATGACAGGAGAAGGGAAGCGGGTGGTGAGAAAGGTACAGAGGGCAGGGTTTGGGGGCTGGGAAGGAAAGGGAAAAGATTAGGGTTTGGGGATGATGAAAGGGCTTTCTACGGGTAAGGATGGCAAAGGGTGGCAGTGACGGAAAGTCAGGCAACCTGTCCTGTCCGTCTTTTTGTATCGTGAATTGGAAAGACTGCAAGGGGGAGGGGAGTTGCTTGCGCCCTAAAGGAGGAGTTATTCAGATTCATTGCAGTGGGCGGCGGCTGCAAAACGCACCATTCTTCTTGTTTTGGCTCTGCAAAGCAGCCTTTTCAAGGGTTGGCTTGGGTGACAAAATGTCTTGTGTAGGCGTGGGTTTGTCTCCCTCTCGCTCTCTCTCCCTAAGATGTGTCCGGCATAGGCCAGGGTGCCACTCGAGGCCCAAACCAATTCTGGTTATCGCTTCTCGGCCTTTTGGCTAAGATCAAGTGTAGTATCTGTTCTTATCAGTTTAATATCTGATACGTCCCCTATCTGGGGACCATATATTAAATGGATTTTTAGAACAGGGAGATGGAAAAAGAGCTTGCTCTGTCCACTCCACGCATTGACCTGGTATTGCAGTACCTCCAGGAACGGTGCACCCCTTCTTAACCCAGTTTCCAAAAGCAGAACTCAATTCACCTGATTCATATTAGCCCGATTTAATGAATTGGAAGAAAGCATACGTCTTCATATGCACCTCAATTTGGCCCATTCACTTTTCACACTTCCTCCTTTTGTTTTTTATCTTTCACACTTTTGACTTTCTTTATTCATCCAAATAGCAAACTCATCACCACTCAACCTGACCAACTCGGCTATGTCCCCGTGCTGCAGTTCTCTGTCTTATCTAGATCATTTGCAATTGAATGGAATAGATCCCTTTTGGACAAAGTGGATTCACCTGCTGCTGCAGTGACCACAGGTGTGATAACATCTAGAATTGGCATCTGGTGCGATCTCTCCGCTTCCACTCCAAAGAAAGTTACCTGTTTATTCCTATCATGCATTGGTTTTTGGGGTTTTCTTTGAGTAATGATGATCTCTTTAGTAGTCTGTTGGCGCCCTCTCCTGGAGGAATAGTTTGCTTGCTCTTGGACATTCTAAAAGAGAGGTCATGATAGACATTGAGCTTCTGAGCTCAATTGGGGACAGTCATGGGTGATGAATGTTTGCAACCTACTGCGAAGCCTCATACCGCAATATAAGGAACGTCAAATACTAAGAAAGGGCGGCCTATGAAAGAATTACTACTTTCAATAAGTACACTTAAACGGCTAATTGGGAATAGAAAAACTGTAAAAAGCCCTCTGAGAAAGCCCCCCTCTAACCTTTGATAGTAAGCTTTTCTGTAGTCTGCCTGTTGATGTATTTTCCGTTTGAACTGTGCACAACATGAAGAGACGGAACACTGGCGGCTTGTCACAATGCCCCCCGATGACATCACAATAGCGCTGCTGCCTAGAAAACAAGCTGCGCAGAAGAAGTTGTTCTTTGGGTGGGAGGGTGGGCTAGTGGAAGGAGGGGGCAATCTCTTTTTTTCCCGGGTGGTAGGGGGATGACAGGAGAAGGGAAGCGGGTGGTGAGAAAGGTACAGAGGGCAGGGTTTGGGGGCTGGGAAGGAAAGGGAAAAGATTAGGGTTTGGGGATGATGAAAGGGCTTTCTACGGGTAAGGATGGCAAAGGGTGGCAGTGACGGAAAGTCAGGCAACCTGTCCTGTCCGTCTTTTTGTATCGTGAATTGGAAAGACTGCAAGGGGGAGGGGAGTTGCTTGCGCCCTAAAGGAGGAGTTATTCAGATTCATTGCAGTGGGCGGCGGCTGCAAAACGCACCATTCTTCTTGTTTTGGCTCTGCAAAGCAGCCTTTTCAAGGGTTGGCTTGGGTGACAAAATGTCTTGTGTAGGCGTGGGTTTGTCTCCCTCTCGCTCTCTCTCCCTAAGATGTGTCCGGCATAGGCCAGGGTGCCACTCGAGGCCCAAACCAATTCTGGTTATCGCTTCTCGGCCTTTTGGCTAAGATCAAGTGTAGTATCTGTTCTTATCAGTTTAATATCTGATACGTCCCCTATCTGGGGACCATATATTAAATGGATTTTTAGAACAGGGAGATGGAAAAAGAGCTTGCTCTGTCCACTCCACGCATTGACCTGGTATTGCAGTACCTCCAGGAACGGTGCACCCCTTCTTAACCCAGTTTCCAAAAGCAGAACTCAATTCACCTGATTCATATTAGCCCGATTTAATGAATTGGAAGAAAGCATACGTCTTCATATGCACCTCAATTTGGCCCATTCACTTTTCACACTTCCTCCTTTTGTTTTTTATCTTTCACACTTTTGACTTTCTTTATTCATCCAAATAGCAAACTCATCACCACTCAACCTGACCAACTCGGCTATGTCCCCGTGCTGCAGTTCTCTGTCTTATCTAGATCATTTGCAATTGAATGGAATAGATCCCTTTTGGACAAAGTGGATTCACCTGCTGCTGCAGTGACCACAGGTGTGATAACATCTAGAATTGGCATCTGGTGCGATCTCTCCGCTTCCACTCCAAAGAAAGTTACCTGTTTATTCCTATCATGCATTGGTTTTTGGGGTTTTCTTTGAGTAATGATGATCTCTTTAGTAGTCTGTTGGCGCCCTCTCCTGGAGGAATAGTTTGCTTGCTCTTGGACATTCTAAAAGAGAGGTCATGATAGACATTGAGCTTCTGAGCTCAATTGGGGACAGTCATGGGTGATGAATGTTTGCAACCTACTGCGAAGCCTCATACCGCAATATAAGGAACGTCAAATACTAAGAAAGGGCGGCCTATGAAAGAATTACTACTTTCAATAAGTACACTTAAACGGCTAATTGGGAATAGAAAAACTGTAAAAAGCCCTCTGAGAAAGCCCCCCTCTAACCTTTGATAGTAAGCTTTTCTGTAGTCTGCCTGTTGATGTATTTTCCGTTTGAACTGTGCACAACATGAAGAGACGGAACACTGGCGGCTTGTCACAATGCCCCCCGATGACATCACAATAGCGCTGCTGCCTAGAAAACAAGCTGCGCAGAAGAAGTTGTTCTTTGGGTGGGAGGGTGGGCTAGTGGAAGGAGGGGGCAATCTCTTTTTTTCCCGGGTGGTAGGGGGATGACAGGAGAAGGGAAGCGGGTGGTGAGAAAGGTACAGAGGGCAGGGTTTGGGGGCTGGGAAGGAAAGGGAAAAGATTAGGGTTTGGGAATGATGAAAGGGCTTTCTACGGGTAAGGATGGCAAAGGGTGGCAGTGACGGAAAGTCAGGCAACCTGTCCTGTCCGTCTTTTTGTATCGTGAATTGGAAAGACTGCAAGGGGGAGGGGAGTTGCTTGCGCCCTAAAGGAGGAGTTATTCAGATTCATTGCAGTGGGCGGCGGCTGCAAAACGCACCATTCTTCTTGTTTTGGCTCTGCAAAGCAGCCTTTTCAAGGGTTGGCTTGGGTGACAAAATGTCTTGTGTAGGCGTGGGTTTGTCTCCCTCTCGCTCTCTCTCCCTAAGATGTGTCCGGCATAGGCCAGGGTGCCACTCGAGGCCCAAACCAATTCTGGTTATCGCTTCTCGGCCTTTTGGCTAAGATCAAGTGTAGTATCTGTTCTTATCAGTTTAATATCTGATACGTCCCCTATCTGGGGACCATATATTAAATGGATTTTTAGAACAGGGAGATGGAAAAAGAGCTTGCTCTGTCCACTCCACGCATTGACCTGGTATTGCAGTACCTCCAGGAACGGTGCACCCCTTCTTAACCCAGTTTCCAAAAGCAGAACTCAATTCACCTGATTCATATTAGCCCGATTTAATGAATTGGAAGAAAGCATACGTCTTCATATGCACCTCAATTTGGCCCATTCACTTTTCACACTTCCTCCTTTTGTTTTTTATCTTTCACACTTTTGACTTTCTTTATTCATCCAAATAGCAAACTCATCACCACTCAACCTGACCAACTCGGCTATGTCCCCGTGCTGCAGTTCTCTGTCTTATCTAGATCATTTGCAATTGAATGGAATAGATCCCTTTTGGACAAAGTGGATTCACCTGCTGCTGCAGTGACCACAGGTGTGATAACATCTAGAATTGGCATCTGGTGCGATCTCTCCGCTTCCACTCCAAAGAAAGTTACCTGTTTATTCCTATCATGCATTGGTTTTTGGGGTTTTCTTTGAGTAATGATGATCTCTTTAGTAGTCTGTTGGCGCCCTCTCCTGGAGGAATAGTTTGCTTGCTCTTGGACATTCTAAAAGAGAGGTCATGATAGACATTGAGCTTCTGAGCTCAATTGGGGACAGTCATGGGTGATGAATGTTTGCAACCTACTGCGAAGCCTCATACCGCAATATAAGGAACGTCAAATACTAAGAAAGGGCGGCCTATGAAAGAATTACTACTTTCAATAAGTACACTTAAACGGCTAATTGGGAATAGAAAAACTGTAAAAAGCCCTCTGAGAAAGCCCCCCTCTAACCTTTGATAGTAAGCTTTTCTGTAGTCTGCCTGTTGATGTATTTTCCGTTTGAACTGTGCACAACATGAAGAGACGGAACACTGGCGGCTTGTCACAATGCCCCCCGATGACATCACAATAGCGCTGCTGCCTAGAAAACAAGCTGCGCAGAAGAAGTTGTTCTTTGGGTGGGAGGGTGGGCTAGTGGAAGGAGGGGGCAATCTCTTTTTTTCCCGGGTGGTAGGGGGATGACAGGAGAAGGGAAGCGGGTGGTGAGAAAGGTACAGAGGGCAGGGTTTGGGGGCTGGGAAGGAAAGGGAAAAGATTAGGGTTTGGTGATGATGAAAGGGCTTTCTACGGGTAAGGATGGCAAAGGGTGGCAGTGACGGAAAGTCAGGCAACCTGTCCTGTCCGTCTTTTTGTATCGTGAATTGGAAAGACTGCAAGGGGGAGGGGAGTTGCTTGCGCCCTAAAGGAGGAGTTATTCAGATTCATTGCAGTGGGCGGCGGCTGCAAAACGCACCATTCTTCTTGTTTTGGCTCTGCAAAGCAGCCTTTTCAAGGGTTGGCTTGGGTGACAAAATGTCTTGTGTAGGCGTGGGTTTGTCTCCCTCTCGCTCTCTCTCCCTAAGATGTGTCCGGCATAGGCCAGGGTGCCACTCGAGGCCCAAACCAATTCTGGTTATCGCTTCTCGGCCTTTTGGCTAAGATCAAGTGTAGTATCTGTTCTTATCAGTTTAATATCTGATACGTCCCCTATCTGGGGACCATATATTAAATGGATTTTTAGAACAGGGAGATGGAAAAAGAGCTTGCTCTGTCCACTCCACGCATTGACCTGGTATTGCAGTACCTCCAGGAACGGTGCACCCCTTCTTAACCCAGTTTCCAAAAGCAGAACTCAATTCACCTGATTCATATTAGCCCGATTTAATGAATTGGAAGAAAGCATACGTCTTCATATGCACCTCAATTTGGCCCATTCACTTTTCACACTTCCTCCTTTTGTTTTTTATCTTTCACACTTTTGACTTTCTTTATTCATCCAAATAGCAAACTCATCACCACTCAACCTGACCAACTCGGCTATGTCCCCGTGCTGCAGTTCTCTGTCTTATCTAGATCATTTGCAATTGAATGGAATAGATCCCTTTTGGACAAAGTGGATTCACCTGCTGCTGCAGTGACCACAGGTGTGATAACATCTAGAATTGGCATCTGGTGCGATCTCTCCGCTTCCACTCCAAAGAAAGTTACCTGTTTATTCCTATCATGCATTGGTTTTTGGGGTTTTCTTTGAGTAATGATGATCTCTTTAGTAGTCTGTTGGCGCCCTCTCCTGGAGGAATAGTTTGCTTGCTCTTGGACATTCTAAAAGAGAGGTCATGATAGACATTGAGCTTCTGAGCTCAATTGGGGACAGTCATGGGTGATGAATGTTTGCAACCTACTGCGAAGCCTCATACCGCAATATAAGGAACGTCAAATACTAAGAAAGGGCGGCCTATGAAAGAATTACTACTTTCAATAAGTACACTTAAACGGCTAATTGGGAATAGAAAAACTGTAAAAAGCCCTCTGAGAAAGCCCCCCTCTAACCTTTGATAGTAAGCTTTTCTGTAGTCTGCCTGTTGATGTATTTTCCGTTTGAACTGTGCACAACATGAAGAGACGGAACACTGGCGGCTTGTCACAATGCCCCCCGATGACATCACAATAGCGCTGCTGCCTAGAAAACAAGCTGCGCAGAAGAAGTTGTTCTTTGGGTGGGAGGGTGGGCTAGTGGAAGGAGGGGGCAATCTCTTTTTTTCCCGGGTGGTAGGGGGATGACAGGAGAAGGGAAGCGGGTGGTGAGAAAGGTACAGAGGGCAGGGTTTGGGGGCTGGGAAGGAAAGGGAAAAGATTAGGGTTTGGGGATGATGAAAGGGCTTTCTACGGGTAAGGATGGCAAAGGGTGGCAGTGACGGAAAGTCAGGCAACCTGTCCTGTCCGTCTTTTTGTATCGTGAATTGGAAAGACTGCAAGGGGGAGGGGAGTTGCTTGCGCCCTAAAGGAGGAGTTATTCAGATTCATTGCAGTGGGCGGCGGCTGCAAAACGCACCATTCTTCTTGTTTTGGCTCTGCAAAGCAGCCTTTTCAAGGGTTGGCTTGGGTGACAAAATGTCTTGTGTAGGCGTGGGTTTGTCTCCCTCTCGCTCTCTCTCCCTAAGATGTGTCCGGCATAGGCCAGGGTGCCACTCGAGGCCCAAACCAATTCTGGTTATCGCTTCTCGGCCTTTTGGCTAAGATCAAGTGTAGTATCTGTTCTTATCAGTTTAATATCTGATACGTCCCCTATCTGGGGACCATATATTAAATGGATTTTTAGAACAGGGAGATGGAAAAAGAGCTTGCTCTGTCCACTCCACGCATTGACCTGGTATTGCAGTACCTCCAGGAACGGTGCACCCCTTCTTAACCCAGTTTCCAAAAGCAGAACTCAATTCACCTGATTCATATTAGCCCGATTTAATGAATTGGAAGAAAGCATACGTCTTCATATGCACCTCAATTTGGCCCATTCACTTTTCACACTTCCTCCTTTTGTTTTTTATCTTTCACACTTTTGACTTTCTTTATTCATCCAAATAGCAAACTCATCACCACTCAACCTGACCAACTCGGCTATGTCCCCGTGCTGCAGTTCTCTGTCTTATCTAGATCATTTGCAATTGAATGGAATAGATCCCTTTTGGACAAAGTGGATTCACCTGCTGCTGCAGTGACCACAGGTGTGATAACATCTAGAATTGGCATCTGGTGCGATCTCTCCGCTTCCACTCCAAAGAAAGTTACCTGTTTATTCCTATCATGCATTGGTTTTTGGGGTTTTCTTTGAGTAATGATGATCTCTTTAGTAGTCTGTTGGCGCCCTCTCCTGGAGGAATAGTTTGCTTGCTCTTGGACATTCTAAAAGAGAGGTCATGATAGACATTGAGCTTCTGAGCTCAATTGGGGACAGTCATGGGTGATGAATGTTTGCAACCTACTGCGAAGCCTCATACCGCAATATAAGGAACGTCAAATACTAAGAAAGGGCGGCCTATGAAAGAATTACTACTTTCAATAAGTACACTTAAACGGCTAATTGGGAATAGAAAAACTGTAAAAAGCCCTCTGAGAAAGCCCCCCTCTAACCTTTGATAGTAAGCTTTTCTGTAGTCTGCCTGTTGATGTATTTTCCGTTTGAACTGTGCACAACATGAAGAGACGGAACACTGGCGGCTTGTCACAATGCCCCCCGATGACATCACAATAGCGCTGCTGCCTAGAAAACAAGCTGCGCAGAAGAAGTTGTTCTTTGGGTGGGAGGGTGGGCTAGTGGAAGGAGGGGGCAATCTCTTTTTTTCCCGGGTGGTAGGGGGATGACAGGAGAAGGGAAGCGGGTGGTGAGAAAGGTACAGAGGGCAGGGTTTGGGGGCTGGGAAGGAAAGGGAAAAGATTAGGGTTTGGGGATGATGAAAGGGCTTTCTACGGGTAAGGATGGCAAAGGGTGGCAGTGACGGAAAGTCAGGCAACCTGTCCTGTCCGTCTTTTTGTATCGTGAATTGGAAAGACTGCAAGGGGGAGGGGAGTTGCTTGCGCCCTAAAGGAGGAGTTATTCAGATTCATTGCAGTGGGCGGCGGCTGCAAAACGCACCATTCTTCTTGTTTTGGCTCTGCAAAGCAGCCTTTTCAAGGGTTGGCTTGGGTGACAAAATGTCTTGTGTAGGCGTGGGTTTGTCTCCCTCTCGCTCTCTCTCCCTAAGATGTGTCCGGCATAGGCCAGGGTGCCACTCGAGGCCCAAACCAATTCTGGTTATCGCTTCTCGGCCTTTTGGCTAAGATCAAGTGTAGTATCTGTTCTTATCAGTTTAATATCTGATACGTCCCCTATCTGGGGACCATATATTAAATGGATTTTTAGAACAGGGAGATGGAAAAAGAGCTTGCTCTGTCCACTCCACGCATTGACCTGGTATTGCAGTACCTCCAGGAACGGTGCACCCCTTCTTAACCCAGTTTCCAAAAGCAGAACTCAATTCACCTGATTCATATTAGCCCGATTTAATGAATTGGAAGAAAGCATACGTCTTCATATGCACCTCAATTTGGCCCATTCACTTTTCACACTTCCTCCTTTTGTTTTTTATCTTTCACACTTTTGACTTTCTTTATTCATCCAAATAGCAAACTCATCACCACTCAACCTGACCAACTCGGCTATGTCCCCGTGCTGCAGTTCTCTGTCTTATCTAGATCATTTGCAATTGAATGGAATAGATCCCTTTTGGACAAAGTGGATTCACCTGCTGCTGCAGTGACCACAGGTGTGATAACATCTAGAATTGGCATCTGGTGCGATCTCTCCGCTTCCACTCCAAAGAAAGTTACCTGTTTATTCCTATCATGCATTGGTTTTTGGGGTTTTCTTTGAGTAATGATGATCTCTTTAGTAGTCTGTTGGCGCCCTCTCCTGGAGGAATAGTTTGCTTGCTCTTGGACATTCTAAAAGAGAGGTCATGATAGACATTGAGCTTCTGAGCTCAATTGGGGACAGTCATGGGTGATGAATGTTTGCAACCTACTGCGAAGCCTCATACCGCAATATAAGGAACGTCAAATACTAAGAAAGGGCGGCCTATGAAAGAATTACTACTTTCAATAAGTACACTTAAACGGCTAATTGGGAATAGAAAAACTGTAAAAAGCCCTCTGAGAAAGCCCCCCTCTAACCTTTGATAGTAAGCTTTTCTGTAGTCTGCCTGTTGATGTATTTTCCGTTTGAACTGTGCACAACATGAAGAGACGGAACACTGGCGGCTTGTCACAATGCCCCCCGATGACATCACAATAGCGCTGCTGCCTAGAAAACAAGCTGCGCAGAAGAAGTTGTTCTTTGGGTGGGAGGGTGGGCTAGTGGAAGGAGGGGGCAATCTCTTTTTTTCCCGGGTGGTAGGGGGATGACAGGAGAAGGGAAGCGGGTGGTGAGAAAGGTACAGAGGGCAGGGTTTGGGGGCTGGGAAGGAAAGGGAAAAGATTAGGGTTTGGGGATGATGAAAGGGCTTTCTACGGGTAAGGATGGCAAAGGGTGGCAGTGACGGAAAGTCAGGCAACCTGTCCTGTCCGTCTTTTTGTATCGTGAATTGGAAAGACTGCAAGGGGGAGGGGAGTTGCTTGCGCCCTAAAGGAGGAGTTATTCAGATTCATTGCAGTGGGCGGCGGCTGCAAAACGCACCATTCTTCTTGTTTTGGCTCTGCAAAGCAGCCTTTTCAAGGGTTGGCTTGGGTGACAAAATGTCTTGTGTAGGCGTGGGTTTGTCTCCCTCTCGCTCTCTCTCCCTAAGATGTGTCCGGCATAGGCCAGGGTGCCACTCGAGGCCCAAACCAATTCTGGTTATCGCTTCTCGGCCTTTTGGCTAAGATCAAGTGTAGTATCTGTTCTTATCAGTTTAATATCTGATACGTCCCCTATCTGGGGACCATATATTAAATGGATTTTTAGAACAGGGAGATGGAAAAAGAGCTTGCTCTGTCCACTCCACGCATTGACCTGGTATTGCAGTACCTCCAGGAACGGTGCACCCCTTCTTAACCCAGTTTCCAAAAGCAGAACTCAATTCACCTGATTCATATTAGCCCGATTTAATGAATTGGAAGAAAGCATACGTCTTCATATGCACCTCAATTTGGCCCATTCACTTTTCACACTTCCTCCTTTTGTTTTTTATCTTTCACACTTTTGACTTTCTTTATTCATCCAAATAGCAAACTCATCACCACTCAACCTGACCAACTCGGCTATGTCCCCGTGCTGCAGTTCTCTGTCTTATCTAGATCATTTGCAATTGAATGGAATAGATCCCTTTTGGACAAAGTGGATTCACCTGCTGCTGCAGTGACCACAGGTGTGATAACATCTAGAATTGGCATCTGGTGCGATCTCTCCGCTTCCACTCCAAAGAAAGTTACCTGTTTATTCCTATCATGCATTGGTTTTTGGGGTTTTCTTTGAGTAATGATGATCTCTTTAGTAGTCTGTTGGCGCCCTCTCCTGGAGGAATAGTTTGCTTGCTCTTGGACATTCTAAAAGAGAGGTCATGATAGACATTGAGCTTCTGAGCTCAATTGGGGACAGTCATGGGTGATGAATGTTTGCAACCTACTGCGAAGCCTCATACCGCAATATAAGGAACGTCAAATACTAAGAAAGGGCGGCCTATGAAAGAATTACTACTTTCAATAAGTACACTTAAACGGCTAATTGGGAATAGAAAAACTGTAAAAAGCCCTCTGAGAAAGCCCCCCTCTAACCTTTGATAGTAAGCTTTTCTGTAGTCTGCCTGTTGATGTATTTTCCGTTTGAACTGTGCACAACATGAAGAGACGGAACACTGGCGGCTTGTCACAATGCCCCCCGATGACATCACAATAGCGCTGCTGCCTAGAAAACAAGCTGCGCAGAAGAAGTTGTTCTTTGGGTGGGAGGGTGGGCTAGTGGAAGGAGGGGGCAATCTCTTTTTTTCCCGGGTGGTAGGGGGATGACAGGAGAAGGGAAGCGGGTGGTGAGAAAGGTACAGAGGGCAGGGTTTGGGGGCTGGGAAGGAAAGGGAAAAGATTAGGGTTTGGGGATGATGAAAGGGCTTTCTACGGGTAAGGATGGCAAAGGGTGGCAGTGACGGAAAGTCAGGCAACCTGTCCTGTCCGTCTTTTTGTATCGTGAATTGGAAAGACTGCAAGGGGGAGGGGAGTTGCTTGCGCCCTAAAGGAGGAGTTATTCAGATTCATTGCAGTGGGCGGCGGCTGCAAAACGCACCATTCTTCTTGTTTTGGCTCTGCAAAGCAGCCTTTTCAAGGGTTGGCTTGGGTGACAAAATGTCTTGTGTAGGCGTGGGTTTGTCTCCCTCTCGCTCTCTCTCCCTAAGATGTGTCCGGCATAGGCCAGGGTGCCACTCGAGGCCCAAACCAATTCTGGTTATCGCTTCTCGGCCTTTTGGCTAAGATCAAGTGTAGTATCTGTTCTTATCAGTTTAATATCTGATACGTCCCCTATCTGGGGACCATATATTAAATGGATTTTTAGAACAGGGAGATGGAAAAAGAGCTTGCTCTGTCCACTCCACGCATTGACCTGGTATTGCAGTACCTCCAGGAACGGTGCACCCCTTCTTAACCCAGTTTCCAAAAGCAGAACTCAATTCACCTGATTCATATTAGCCCGATTTAATGAATTGGAAGAAAGCATACGTCTTCATATGCACCTCAATTTGGCCCATTCACTTTTCACACTTCCTCCTTTTGTTTTTTATCTTTCACACTTTTGACTTTCTTTATTCATCCAAATAGCAAACTCATCACCACTCAACCTGACCAACTCGGCTATGTCCCCGTGCTGCAGTTCTCTGTCTTATCTAGATCATTTGCAATTGAATGGAATAGATCCCTTTTGGACAAAGTGGATTCACCTGCTGCTGCAGTGACCACAGGTGTGATAACATCTAGAATTGGCATCTGGTGCGATCTCTCCGCTTCCACTCCAAAGAAAGTTACCTGTTTATTCCTATCATGCATTGGTTTTTGGGGTTTTCTTTGAGTAATGATGATCTCTTTAGTAGTCTGTTGGCGCCCTCTCCTGGAGGAATAGTTTGCTTGCTCTTGGACATTCTAAAAGAGAGGTCATGATAGACATTGAGCTTCTGAGCTCAATTGGGGACAGTCATGGGTGATGAATGTTTGCAACCTACTGCGAAGCCTCATACCGCAATATAAGGAACGTCAAATACTAAGAAAGGGCGGCCTATGAAAGAATTACTACTTTCAATAAGTACACTTAAACGGCTAATTGGGAATAGAAAAACTGTAAAAAGCCCTCTGAGAAAGCCCCCCTCTAACCTTTGATAGTAAGCTTTTCTGTAGTCTGCCTGTTGATGTATTTTCCGTTTGAACTGTGCACAACATGAAGAGACGGAACACTGGCGGCTTGTCACAATGCCCCCCGATGACATCACAATAGCGCTGCTGCCTAGAAAACAAGCTGCGCAGAAGAAGTTGTTCTTTGGGTGGGAGGGTGGGCTAGTGGAAGGAGGGGGCAATCTCTTTTTTTCCCGGGTGGTAGGGGGATGACAGGAGAAGGGAAGCGGGTGGTGAGAAAGGTACAGAGGGCAGGGTTTGGGGGCTGGGAAGGAAAGGGAAAAGATTAGGGTTTGGGGATGATGAAAGGGCTTTCTACGGGTAAGGATGGCAAAGGGTGGCAGTGACGGAAAGTCAGGCAACCTGTCCTGTCCGTCTTTTTGTATCGTGAATTGGAAAGACTGCAAGGGGGAGGGGAGTTGCTTGCGCCCTAAAGGAGGAGTTATTCAGATTCATTGCAGTGGGCGGCGGCTGCAAAACGCACCATTCTTCTTGTTTTGGCTCTGCAAAGCAGCCTTTTCAAGGGTTGGCTTGGGTGACAAAATGTCTTGTGTAGGCGTGGGTTTGTCTCCCTCTCGCTCTCTCTCCCTAAGATGTGTCCGGCATAGGCCAGGGTGCCACTCGAGGCCCAAACCAATTCTGGTTATCGCTTCTCGGCCTTTTGGCTAAGATCAAGTGTAGTATCTGTTCTTATCAGTTTAATATCTGATACGTCCCCTATCTGGGGACCATATATTAAATGGATTTTTAGAACAGGGAGATGGAAAAAGAGCTTGCTCTGTCCACTCCACGCATTGACCTGGTATTGCAGTACCTCCAGGAACGGTGCACCCCTTCTTAACCCAGTTTCCAAAAGCAGAACTCAATTCACCTGATTCATATTAGCCCGATTTAATGAATTGGAAGAAAGCATACGTCTTCATATGCACCTCAATTTGGCCCATTCACTTTTCACACTTCCTCCTTTTGTTTTTTATCTTTCACACTTTTGACTTTCTTTATTCATCCAAATAGCAAACTCATCACCACTCAACCTGACCAACTCGGCTATGTCCCCGTGCTGCAGTTCTCTGTCTTATCTAGATCATTTGCAATTGAATGGAATAGATCCCTTTTGGACAAAGTGGATTCACCTGCTGCTGCAGTGACCACAGGTGTGATAACATCTAGAATTGGCATCTGGTGCGATCTCTCCGCTTCCACTCCAAAGAAAGTTACCTGTTTATTCCTATCATGCATTGGTTTTTGGGGTTTTCTTTGAGTAATGATGATCTCTTTAGTAGTCTGTTGGCGCCCTCTCCTGGAGGAATAGTTTGCTTGCTCTTGGACATTCTAAAAGAGAGGTCATGATAGACATTGAGCTTCTGAGCTCAATTGGGGACAGTCATGGGTGATGAATGTTTGCAACCTACTGCGAAGCCTCATACCGCAATATAAGGAACGTCAAATACTAAGAAAGGGCGGCCTATGAAAGAATTACTACTTTCAATAAGTACACTTAAACGGCTAATTGGGAATAGAAAAACTGTAAAAAGCCCTCTGAGAAAGCCCCCCTCTAACCTTTGATAGTAAGCTTTTCTGTAGTCTGCCTGTTGATGTATTTTCCGTTTGAACTGTGCACAACATGAAGAGACGGAACACTGGCGGCTTGTCACAATGCCCCCCGATGACATCACAATAGCGCTGCTGCCTAGAAAACAAGCTGCGCAGAAGAAGTTGTTCTTTGGGTGGGAGGGTGGGCTAGTGGAAGGAGGGGGCAATCTCTTTTTTTCCCGGGTGGTAGGGGGATGACAGGAGAAGGGAAGCGGGTGGTGAGAAAGGTACAGAGGGCAGGGTTTGGGGGCTGGGAAGGAAAGGGAAAAGATTAGGGTTTGGGGATGATGAAAGGGCTTTCTACGGGTAAGGATGGCAAAGGGTGGCAGTGACGGAAAGTCAGGCAACCTGTCCTGTCCGTCTTTTTGTATCGTGAATTGGAAAGACTGCAAGGGGGAGGGGAGTTGCTTGCGCCCTAAAGGAGGAGTTATTCAGATTCATTGCAGTGGGCGGCGGCTGCAAAACGCACCATTCTTCTTGTTTTGGCTCTGCAAAGCAGCCTTTTCAAGGGTTGGCTTGGGTGACAAAATGTCTTGTGTAGGCGTGGGTTTGTCTCCCTCTCGCTCTCTCTCCCTAAGATGTGTCCGGCATAGGCCAGGGTGCCACTCGAGGCCCAAACCAATTCTGGTTATCGCTTCTCGGCCTTTTGGCTAAGATCAAGTGTAGTATCTGTTCTTATCAGTTTAATATCTGATACGTCCCCTATCTGGGGACCATATATTAAATGGATTTTTAGAACAGGGAGATGGAAAAAGAGCTTGCTCTGTCCACTCCACGCATTGACCTGGTATTGCAGTACCTCCAGGAACGGTGCACCCCTTCTTAACCCAGTTTCCAAAAGCAGAACTCAATTCACCTGATTCATATTAGCCCGATTTAATGAATTGGAAGAAAGCATACGTCTTCATATGCACCTCAATTTGGCCCATTCACTTTTCACACTTCCTCCTTTTGTTTTTTATCTTTCACACTTTTGACTTTCTTTATTCATCCAAATAGCAAACTCATCACCACTCAACCTGACCAACTCGGCTATGTCCCCGTGCTGCAGTTCTCTGTCTTATCTAGATCATTTGCAATTGAATGGAATAGATCCCTTTTGGACAAAGTGGATTCACCTGCTGCTGCAGTGACCACAGGTGTGATAACATCTAGAATTGGCATCTGGTGCGATCTCTCCGCTTCCACTCCAAAGAAAGTTACCTGTTTATTCCTATCATGCATTGGTTTTTGGGGTTTTCTTTGAGTAATGATGATCTCTTTAGTAGTCTGTTGGCGCCCTCTCCTGGAGGAATAGTTTGCTTGCTCTTGGACATTCTAAAAGAGGTCATGATAGACATTGAGCTTCTGAGCTCAATTGGGGACAGTCATGGGTGATGAATGTTTGCAACCTACTGCGAAGCCTCATACCGCAATATAAGGAACGTCAAATACTAAGAAAGGGCGGCCTATGAAAGAATTACTACTTTCAATAAGTACACTTAAACGGCTAATTGGGAATAGAAAAACTGTAAAAAGCCCTCTGAGAAAGCCCCCCTCTAACCTTTGATAGTAAGCTTTTCTGTAGTCTGCCTGTTGATGTATTTTCCGTTTGAACTGTGCACAACATGAAGAGACGGAACACTGGCGGCTTGTCACAATGCCCCCCGATGACATCACAATAGCGCTGCTGCCTAGAAAACAAGCTGCGCAGAAGAAGTTGTTCTTTGGGTGGGAGGGTGGGCTAGTGGAAGGAGGGGGCAATCTCTTTTTTTCCCGGGTGGTAGGGGGATGACAGGAGAAGGGAAGCGGGTGGTGAGAAAGGTACAGAGGGCAGGGTTTGGGGGCTGGGAAGGAAAGGGAAAAGATTAGGGTTTGGGGATGATGAAAGGGCTTTCTACGGGTAAGGATGGCAAAGGGTGGCAGTGACGGAAAGTCAGGCAACCTGTCCTGTCCGTCTTTTTGTATCGTGAATTGGAAAGACTGCAAGGGGGAGGGGAGTTGCTTGCGCCCTAAAGGAGGAGTTATTCAGATTCATTGCAGTGGGCGGCGGCTGCAAAACGCACCATTCTTCTTGTTTTGGCTCTGCAAAGCAGCCTTTTCAAGGGTTGGCTTGGGTGACAAAATGTCTTGTGTAGGCGTGGGTTTGTCTCCCTCTCGCTCTCTCTCCCTAAGATGTGTCCGGCATAGGCCAGGGTGCCACTCGAGGCCCAAACCAATTCTGGTTATCGCTTCTCGGCCTTTTGGCTAAGATCAAGTGTAGTATCTGTTCTTATCAGTTTAATATCTGATACGTCCCCTATCTGGGGACCATATATTAAATGGATTTTTAGAACAGGGAGATGGAAAAAGAGCTTGCTCTGTCCACTCCACGCATTGACCTGGTATTGCAGTACCTCCAGGAACGGTGCACCCCTTCTTAACCCAGTTTCCAAAAGCAGAACTCAATTCACCTGATTCATATTAGCCCGATTTAATGAATTGGAAGAAAGCATACGTCTTCATATGCACCTCAATTTGGCCCATTCACTTTTCACACTTCCTCCTTTTGTTTTTTATCTTTCACACTTTTGACTTTCTTTATTCATCCAAATAGCAAACTCATCACCACTCAACCTGACCAACTCGGCTATGTCCCCGTGCTGCAGTTCTCTGTCTTATCTAGATCATTTGCAATTGAATGGAATAGATCCCTTTTGGACAAAGTGGATTCACCTGCTGCTGCAGTGACCACAGGTGTGATAACATCTAGAATTGGCATCTGGTGCGATCTCTCCGCTTCCACTCCAAAGAAAGTTACCTGTTTATTCCTATCATGCATTGGTTTTTGGGGTTTTCTTTGAGTAATGATGATCTCTTTAGTAGTCTGTTGGCGCCCTCTCCTGGAGGAATAGTTTGCTTGCTCTTGGACATTCTAAAAGAGAGGTCATGATAGACATTGAGCTTCTGAGCTCAATTGGGGACAGTCATGGGTGATGAATGTTTGCAACCTACTGCGAAGCCTCATACCGCAATATAAGGAACGTCAAATACTAAGAAAGGGCGGCCTATGAAAGAATTACTACTTTCAATAAGTACACTTAAACGGCTAATTGGGAATAGAAAAACTGTAAAAAGCCCTCTGAGAAAGCCCCCCTCTAACCTTTGATAGTAAGCTTTTCTGTAGTCTGCCTGTTGATGTATTTTCCGTTTGAACTGTGCACAACATGAAGAGACGGAACACTGGCGGCTTGTCACAATGCCCCCCGATGACATCACAATAGCGCTGCTGCCTAGAAAACAAGCTGCGCAGAAGAAGTTGTTCTTTGGGTGGGAGGGTGGGCTAGTGGAAGGAGGGGGCAATCTCTTTTTTTCCCGGGTGGTAGGGGGATGACAGGAGAAGGGAAGCGGGTGGTGAGAAAGGTACAGAGGGCAGGGTTTGGGGGCTGGGAAGGAAAGGGAAAAGATTAGGGTTTGGGGATGATGAAAGGGCTTTCTACGGGTAAGGATGGCAAAGGGTGGCAGTGACGGAAAGTCAGGCAACCTGTCCTGTCCGTCTTTTTGTATCGTGAATTGGAAAGACTGCAAGGGGGAGGGGAGTTGCTTGCGCCCTAAAGGAGGAGTTATTCAGATTCATTGCAGTGGGCGGCGGCTGCAAAACGCACCATTCTTCTTGTTTTGGCTCTGCAAAGCAGCCTTTTCAAGGGTTGGCTTGGGTGACAAAATGTCTTGTGTAGGCGTGGGTTTGTCTCCCTCTCGCTCTCTCTCCCTAAGATGTGTCCGGCATAGGCCAGGGTGCCACTCGAGGCCCAAACCAATTCTGGTTATCGCTTCTCGGCCTTTTGGCTAAGATCAAGTGTAGTATCTGTTCTTATCAGTTTAATATCTGATACGTCCCCTATCTGGGGACCATATATTAAATGGATTTTTAGAACAGGGAGATGGAAAAAGAGCTTGCTCTGTCCACTCCACGCATTGACCTGGTATTGCAGTACCTCCAGGAACGGTGCACCCCTTCTTAACCCAGTTTCCAAAAGCAGAACTCAATTCACCTGATTCATATTAGCCCGATTTAATGAATTGGAAGAAAGCATACGTCTTCATATGCACCTCAATTTGGCCCATTCACTTTTCACACTTCCTCCTTTTGTTTTTTATCTTTCACACTTTTGACTTTCTTTATTCATCCAAATAGCAAACTCATCACCACTCAACCTGACCAACTCGGCTATGTCCCCGTGCTGCAGTTCTCTGTCTTATCTAGATCATTTGCAATTGAATGGAATAGATCCCTTTTGGACAAAGTGGATTCACCTGCTGCTGCAGTGACCACAGGTGTGATAACATCTAGAATTGGCATCTGGTGCGATCTCTCCGCTTCCACTCCAAAGAAAGTTACCTGTTTATTCCTATCATGCATTGGTTTTTGGGGTTTTCTTTGAGTAATGATGATCTCTTTAGTAGTCTGTTGGCGCCCTCTCCTGGAGGAATAGTTTGCTTGCTCTTGGACATTCTAAAAGAGAGGTCATGATAGACATTGAGCTTCTGAGCTCAATTGGGGACAGTCATGGGTGATGAATGTTTGCAACCTACTGCGAAGCCTCATACCGCAATATAAGGAACGTCAAATACTAAGAAAGGGCGGCCTATGAAAGAATTACTACTTTCAATAAGTACACTTAAACGGCTAATTGGGAATAGAAAAACTGTAAAAAGCCCTCTGAGAAAGCCCCCCTCTAACCTTTGATAGTAAGCTTTTCTGTAGTCTGCCTGTTGATGTATTTTCCGTTTGAACTGTGCACAACATGAAGAGACGGAACACTGGCGGCTTGTCACAATGCCCCCCGATGACATCACAATAGCGCTGCTGCCTAGAAAACAAGCTGCGCAGAAGAAGTTGTTCTTTGGGTGGGAGGGTGGGCTAGTGGAAGGAGGGGGCAATCTCTTTTTTTCCCGGGTGGTAGGGGGATGACAGGAGAAGGGAAGCGGGTGGTGAGAAAGGTACAGAGGGCAGGGTTTGGGGGCTGGGAAGGAAAGGGAAAAGATTAGGGTTTGGGGATGATGAAAGGGCTTTCTACGGGTAAGGATGGCAAAGGGTGGCAGTGACGGAAAGTCAGGCAACCTGTCCTGTCCGTCTTTTTG
Organism: Anomaloglossus baeobatrachus; assembly: GCF_048569485.1. Classification (NCBI taxonomy): domain Eukaryota; kingdom Metazoa; phylum Chordata; class Amphibia; order Anura; family Aromobatidae; genus Anomaloglossus; species Anomaloglossus baeobatrachus. Next base: position 2,800 of record NW_027443273.1, on the reverse strand, counting down.
TATCGTGAATTGGAAAGACTGCAAGGGGGAGGGGAGTTGCTTGCGCCCTAAAGGAGGAGTTATTCAGATTCATTGCAGTGGGCGGCGGCTGCAAAACGCACCATTCTTCTTGTTTTGGCTCTGCAAAGCAGCCTTTTCAAGGGTTGGCTTGGGTGACAAAATGTCTTGTGTAGGCGTGGGTTTGTCTCCCTCTCGCTCTCTCTCCCTAAGATGTGTCCGGCATAGGCCAGGGTGCCACTCGAGGCCCAAACCAATTCTGGTTATCGCTTCTCGGCCTTTTGGCTAAGATCAAGTGTAGTATCTGTTCTTATCAGTTTAATATCTGATACGTCCCCTATCTGGGGACCATATATTAAATGGATTTTTAGAACAGGGAGATGGAAAAAGAGCTTGCTCTGTCCACTCCACGCATTGACCTGGTATTGCAGTACCTCCAGGAACGGTGCACCCCTTCTTAACCCAGTTTCCAAAAGCAGAACTCAATTCACCTGATTCATATTAGCCCGATTTAATGAATTGGAAGAAAGCATACGTCTTCATATGCACCTCAATTTGGCCCATTCACTTTTCACACTTCCTCCTTTTGTTTTTTATCTTTCACACTTTTGACTTTCTTTATTCATCCAAATAGCAAACTCATCACCACTCAACCTGACCAACTCGGCTATGTCCCCGTGCTGCAGTTCTCTGTCTTATCTAGATCATTTGCAATTGAATGGAATAGATCCCTTTTGGACAAAGTGGATTCACCTGCTGCTGCAGTGACCACAGGTGTGATAACATCTAGAATTGGCATCTGGTGCGATCTCTCCGCTTCCACTCCAAAGAAAGTTACCTGTTTATTCCTATCATGCATTGGTTTTTGGGGTTTTCTTTGAGTAATGATGATCTCTTTAGTAGTCTGTTGGCGCCCTCTCCTGGAGGAATAGTTTGCTTGCTCTTGGACATTCTAAAAGAGAGGTCATGATAGACATTGAGCTTCTGAGCTCAATTGGGGACAGTCATGGGTGATGAATGTTTGCAACCTACTGCGAAGCCTCATACCGCAATATAAGGAACGTCAAATACTAAGAAAGGGCGGCCTATGAAAGAATTACTACTTTCAATAAGTACACTTAAACGGCTAATTGGGAATAGAAAAACTGTAAAAAGCCCTCTGAGAAAGCCCCCCTCTAACCTTTGATAGTAAGCTTTTCTGTAGTCTGCCTGTTGATGTATTTTCCGTTTGAACTGTGCACAACATGAAGAGACGGAACACTGGCGGCTTGTCACAATGCCCCCCGATGACATCACAATAGCGCTGCTGCCTAGAAAACAAGCTGCGCAGAAGAAGTTGTTCTTTGGGTGGGAGGGTGGGCTAGTGGAAGGAGGGGGCAATCTCTTTTTTTCCCGGGTGGTAGGGGGATGACAGGAGAAGGGAAGCGGGTGGTGAGAAAGGTACAGAGGGCAGGGTTTGGGGGCTGGGAAGGAAAGGGAAAAGATTAGGGTTTGGGGATGATGAAAGGGCTTTCTACGGGTAAGGATGGCAAAGGGTGGCAGTGACGGAAAGTCAGGCAACCTGTCCTGTCCGTCTTTTTGTATCGTGAATTGGAAAGACTGCAAGGGGGAGGGGAGTTGCTTGCGCCCTAAAGGAGGAGTTATTCAGATTCATTGCAGTGGGCGGCGGCTGCAAAACGCACCATTCTTCTTGTTTTGGCTCTGCAAAGCAGCCTTTTCAAGGGTTGGCTTGGGTGACAAAATGTCTTGTGTAGGCGTGGGTTTGTCTCCCTCTCGCTCTCTCTCCCTAAGATGTGTCCGGCATAGGCCAGGGTGCCACTCGAGGCCCAAACCAATTCTGGTTATCGCTTCTCGGCCTTTTGGCTAAGATCAAGTGTAGTATCTGTTCTTATCAGTTTAATATCTGATACGTCCCCTATCTGGGGACCATATATTAAATGGATTTTTAGAACAGGGAGATGGAAAAAGAGCTTGCTCTGTCCACTCCACGCATTGACCTGGTATTGCAGTACCTCCAGGAACGGTGCACCCCTTCTTAACCCAGTTTCCAAAAGCAGAACTCAATTCACCTGATTCATATTAGCCCGATTTAATGAATTGGAAGAAAGCATACGTCTTCATATGCACCTCAATTTGGCCCATTCACTTTTCACACTTCCTCCTTTTGTTTTTTATCTTTCACACTTTTGACTTTCTTTATTCATCCAAATAGCAAACTCATCACCACTCAACCTGACCAACTCGGCTATGTCCCCGTGCTGCAGTTCTCTGTCTTATCTAGATCATTTGCAATTGAATGGAATAGATCCCTTTTGGACAAAGTGGATTCACCTGCTGCTGCAGTGACCACAGGTGTGATAACATCTAGAATTGGCATCTGGTGCGATCTCTCCGCTTCCACTCCAAAGAAAGTTACCTGTTTATTCCTATCATGCATTGGTTTTTGGGGTTTTCTTTGAGTAATGATGATCTCTTTAGTAGTCTGTTGGCGCCCTCTCCTGGAGGAATAGTTTGCTTGCTCTTGGACATTCTAAAAGAGAGGTCATGATAGACATTGAGCTTCTGAGCTCAATTGGGGACAGTCATGGGTGATGAATGTTTGCAACCTACTGCGAAGCCTCATACCGCAATATAAGGAACGTCAAATACTAAGAAAGGGCGGCCTATGAAAGAATTACTACTTTCAATAAGTACACTTAAACGGCTAATTGGGAATAGAAAAACTGTAAAAAGCCCTCTGAGAAAGCCCCCCTCTAACCTTTGATAGTAAGCTTTTCTGTAGTCTGCCTGTTGATGTATTTTC